>NC_057807.1:705175434-705185632 GCF_018294505.1 Triticum aestivum
GGCCGCGCGCCCGAGACACGACCCCGACCTCAACGCCGCCTGCCCCTCCCTCGCCGCAGGCATCCGAGGTGAGCACGCCTCTGCCTAGGGTTCTTCAAATTTTAATTGCATCAAATTAGTTAGGGTTCATCTATGGGTGGAAACGAATCGGATGCAGATTGGGATACGAATAATAGCGACATATTGCTTAAGTGTATTAGTCAATAGCTATGTGACATGAAGTATTCAACTTGTTGAATTAATTAGTTAGTAAGAACTAGTTGAATTAATAGAACTAGGTACTAATTAGGGCAGTAGTTCCTAGGTACTAATTAGTTAGTAAGAACTAGATACTAATTAGGTACTAGTTTATTTTTATTTATAGTAAGTTTATTTTTAGTAAGAACTAGTTGAATTAATAGAACTGGTTGAACATGTCACATTTGTTGTTATTTTTTTTAGTTAAAGCAAGTATTCCCGCATCGACGTTGGTGATGCCTATCCCGCATCCTTGTCGTCGACTCGGTGGAGGACACCTGCTTGACCAGATCGGCCATGTCCGGGACTGGGCTCCGCGGGGCTGGTACTGGGAGGCGCTGCCTACCGGGGGGTGCAGCTTGGTGAGGAGTCAGCCCGTCGTTGACCCGAACCTTCTTTGGTGGCAGTCGCATGGGCTAGTGACGGTCCATAGGCTTGAGGACCCCACGGAGGTGGTACGTCACCGTGTCAGCGAGGAGACGTGCACGTCCGTCGCTACTTGTTTGCGTTGGAGCATAGGTTCTCCAATACCTGGCAAGTTCCCCAGGGATCTCACTGGAGCTATGATCATGTGATGGTTCCTTCTCTTTGGGTGTCCACCGCCCGCGCTGATACCCGTCGTTCGCTAGGGTTTTAGTTGTATTAGTGATGTTATATGTATGATACTATTCGGGATGTGTTAGTGATAATATTCGACGATGTACGGACGCAAGAGATGATTTACTTTTGCTTATTGAATGCATGCTAATACGTCCATTTTGCATGATGCTTTTATATCAATATTTATTGCATTATGGGCTGTTAGTACACAATATATCTCAATACTTATGGCTATTCTCTCTTATTTTACAAGGTTTACCATGAAGAAGGGGAATGTCGGCAGCTGGAATTCTGGCTGGAAAAGGAGCAAACGTTGGAAACCTATTCTGCACAACCCCAAAAGTCCTGAAACTCCACGAAACAACTTTTTGGAATTAATAAGAATTTCTGAGCGAAAGAAATACACCAGGGGGCCCACACCCTGTCCAGGAGACAGGGGGAGCCCCCCCTATAGGGCGCGCCCCCCTATCTTCTGGGCCCCCTGGTGGGCCTCCGGTGTCCATCTTCTGCTATATCATCGCTTTTACCCTGGAAAAAATCGTGGGCAAGCTTACGGGACGAAACTCCGCCGCCACGAGGCGGAACCTTGGCGAAACCAATCTAGGGCTCTGGCAGAGCTGTTCTGCCAGGGACACTTCCATCCGGGAGGGGGAAATCATCACCAACATCATCACCAACGATCCTCGCATCGGGAGGGGGTCAATCTCCATCAACATCTTCACCAGCACCATCTCCTCTCAAACCCTAGTTCATCTCTTGTATCCAATCTTTATCCAAAACCACAAATTGGTACCTGTGGGTTCCTAGTAGTGTTGATTACTCCTTGTAGTTGATACTAGTTGGTTTATTTGGTGGAAGATCATATGTTCAGATCCTTAATGCATATTATTACACCTCTGATTATGAACATGAATATGCTTTGTGAGTAGTTACGTTTGTTCCTAAGGACATGGGTGAAGTCTTGCTATTAGTAGTCATGTGAATTTGGTATTCGTTCGATATTTTGATGAGATGTATGTTGTCTTCTCCTCCAGTGGTGTCATGTGAATGTCGACTACATGACACTTCACCATTATTGGGCCTAGAGGAGGGCATAGGGAAGTAATAAGTAGATGATGGGTTGCTAGAGTGACAGAAGCTTAAACCCTAGTTTATGCGTTGCTTCGTTAGGGGCTGATTTGGATCCACATGTTTCATGCTATGGTTAGGTTTACCTTAATACTTTTGTTGTAGTTGAGGATGCTTGCAATAGGGGTTAATCATAAGTGGGATGCTTGTCCAAGTAAGGGCAGTGCCCAAGCACCGGTCGACCCACATGTCAAATTATCAAAGTACCGAACGCGAATCATATGAGTGTGATGAAAACTAGCTTGACGATAATTCCCATGTGTCCTCGGGAGCTCCTTTATCATTATTAGAAATTGTCCAGGCTTATCCTTTTCTACATAAAGGATTGGTCCACCTTGCTGCACTTTATTTACTTTTATTGCTTGTTACTCATTAGAATTTATCTTATCACAAAACTATCTATTACCTACAATTTCAGTGCTTGCAGAGAAAACCTTACTGAAAACCGCTTATCATTTCCTTCTGCTCCTCGTTGGATTCGACACTCTTACTTATCGAAAGGACTACGATAGATCCCCTACACTTGTGGGTCATCAAGACTCTTTTCTGGCGCCGTTGCCGGGGAGTGTAGCACTTTTGGTGAGTGGAACTTGGTAAGGAAACATTTATATAGTGTGCTGAAATTTTTTGTTACTTGTCACTATGGAAACTAATCCTTTGAGGGGCTTGTTTAGGGCATCTTCACCCCAACCAGAAGAGCAAAGAGTTTCTCCTCAACCTACTAAACTTTATGAAAATATTTATTTTGAGATTCCTTCGTGTATGATAGAGAAACTGCTAGCTAATCCATTTGCATGAGATGGAACGTTGCATCCCGATTTACACCTTATCTTTGTGGATGAAGTTTGTGGATTATTTAAGCTTGTAGGTATTCCCGATGATGTTGTCAAAAGGAAGGTCTTCCATTTATCTTTGAAGGTAGATGCATTGACATGGTATAGGCTATGGCATGATACGAGATCTTGGAATTATAAGCGATTGAAGTTGGAATTTCACCAGAAGTTCTATCCTATGCATCTTGTTCATCGTGATCATAATTACATATATGATTTCTGGCCTCGCGAAGGAGAAAGCATCGCTCAAGCTTGGGGGAGGCTTAAGTCAATGTTATATTCATGCCCCGATCATGAGCTCTCTCGGGAAATGATTATTCAAAAAATTTATGCTCAGCTTTCTCTTGATAATCACAACTTGCTCGATACTTCCTATGCTGGTTCTTATATGTTGAAGACTATTGATTTCAAATGGGACTTATTGGAAAGAATTAAATGCAACTCTAAAGATTGGGGTTCCGACGATGGTAAGGAGTCAGGTATGACACCTAAGTTCGATTGTGTTAAATCTTTTATGGATACCGATGTTTTTCGTGGATTTAGCGCTAAATATGGACTTGACTCTGAGATAGTAGCTTCTTTCTGTGAATCTTTTGCTACTCACGTTGATCTCCCTAAAGAGCAGTGGTTTAAATATAATCCTCCTGTTGAAGTTAAAGTAGTTGCACCTATTACAGTTGAAGAAAAGACTATCACTTATAGTGATCCTATTGTTCCTACTACTTATGTTGAGAAACCACCTTTTCCTGTTAGGATAAAGGATCATCCTAAAACTTCGACTGTTGTTCGTAAGAGTAATACTAGGACTTATACACCTCCTGAGCAAATTAATGTTGAACCTAGTATTGATATAGTTAAAGATCTCTTGGATGATGATTTAGATGGGCATGTTATTTACTTCTATGGTGAGACTGCTAATATTGCTAGGCCAGATACTAAGACACGTAGACCTATCATAGGCATGCCTGTTATTTCTGTTAAAATAGGAGAACATTGTTATCATGGCTTATGTGATATGGGTGCTAGTGCTAGCGCTATACCTTATGATTTATATAAAGAAATTATGCATGATATTGCACCCGTTGAATTAGAAGACATTGATTTTACTATTAAGCTTGCTAATAGGGATACCATTAAACCTGTTGGGAGTTAGAGATGTTGAAGTTTTGTGTGGGAAGGTTAAATACCCTGCTAATTTTCTTGTTCTTGGTTCTCCACAAGATGCCTTTTGTCCCATTATATTTGGTAGGCCCTTCTTGAACACTGTTAAAGCTACGATTGATTGCAAAAAGGATGTTGTTACGATTGGCTTAGATGATATGACTCATGAGTTTAATTTTGCTAAATTTCGTAGACAACCCCGTGATAAAGAATTATCTAGTAAAGATGAAATAATTGGTCTTGCTTCTATTGTCGTGCCTCCTACTGATCCGTTAGAACAATATTTGCTAGACCATGAAAATGATATGTTTATGAAAGAAAGAAGGGAAATAGATGAATTATTCCTTAAACAGGAACCTATCTTGAAACATAACCTTCCCGTTGAAATTCTTGGGGATCCCCCACCACCCAAGGGTGATCCCGTGTTTGAACTCAAACCTCTACCTGATAATCTTAAGTATGCTTATCTCGATGAAAAGAAAATATATCTTGTTATTATTAGTGCTAACCTTTCAGAGCAAGAAGAAGAAAGATTATTGAAAACTCTGAAGAAGCATCGAGCTGCTATTGGATATACTCTAGATGATCTTAAGGGCGTTAGTCCCATGTTATGCCAACACAAAATTAAATTGGAGGACGATGCCAAACCAGTTAGAGATCCTCAACGATGACTAAATCCTAAAATGAAAGAAGTGGTAAGAAAGGAGATACTAAAGCTCCTTGAGGCAGGTATAATTTATCCCGTTGCTGATAGTGATTGGGTAAGCCCTGTCCATTGTGTCCCTAAAAAGGGAGGCATTATTGTTGTTCCTAATGATAAAGATGAATTGATCCAGCAAAGAATTATGACAGGTTATAGGATGGTAATTGATTTTCGTAAACTAAATAAAGCTACTAAGAAAGATCATTACCCTTTACCTTTTATTGATCAAATGCTAGAAAGACTGTCCAAACACACACATTTCTGCTTTCTAGATGGTTATTCTGGTTTCTCTCAAATACATGTATCAGCGGGAGATCAAGCAAAAACTACTTTTACTTGCCCTTTCGGTACTTTCGCTTATAGACGTATGCCTTTTGGTTTATGTAATGCACCTGCTACCTTTCAAAGATGCATGATGGCTATATTCTCTGATTTTTGTGAAAAGATTTGCGAGGTATTCATGGATGACTTCTTTATTTATGGATCCTCCTTTGATAATTGTTTGAGCAACCTTGATCGAGTTTTGCAGAGATGCGAAGACACTAGTCTCGTCCTGAATTGGGAAAAGTGTCACTTTATGGGGCATAAGATTTCCGAGAGAGGTATTGAGGTTGATAAAGCTAAAGTTGATGCTATTGAAAAGATGGCATGTCCCAAGGACATAAAAGGTGTAAGAAGTTTCCTTGGTCATGCCGGTTTTTACAGGAGGTTCATTAAGGACTTTTCTAAGATCTCTAGGCCTCTGACTAATTTATTGCAGAAAGATATTTCTTTTGTCTTTGATGACGATTGTGTAGAAGCATTTGAAATACTTAAGAAAGCTTTGATCACTGCACTTGTTGTTCAGCCACCTGATTGGAATCTACCTTTTGAAATTATGTGTGACGCTAGTGATTATGCTGTAGGGGTTGTTCTAGGGCAAAGAGTCGATAATAAATTGAATGTTATCCAGTACGCGAGTAAGACTCTTGATACAGCCCAAAGAAATTATGCTATCACTGAAAAAGAATTCTTAGCAGTTGTGTTTGCATGTGATAAGTTTAGACCTTATATTATTGATTCCAAAGTTACTATTCACACTGATGATGCTACTATTAAATATCTTATGGAAAAGAAAGATGCTAAGCCTAGACTCATTAGATGGGTTCTCCTGCACCAAGAGTTCGATTTGCACATTATTGATAGAAAGGGAGCTGAGAACCCCGTTGTAGATAACTTTTCTAGGTTAGAGAATGTTCTTGATGACCCACTGCTTATTGATGATAGCTTTCTTGATGAACAATTAGCGGTCATTAATGCTTCTCACACTGCTCCATGGTATGCTGATTATGCTAATTTTATTGTTGCTAAATTTATACCATCTAGTTTCACATACCAGCAAAAGAAAAAGTTCTTTTATGATTTAAGACATTACTTTTGGGATGACCCACACCTTTATAAAGAAGGAGTAGATGGTGTTATTAGACGTTGTGTACCTGAGCATGAACAGGAATAGATCCTACGCAAGTGTCACTCTGAATCATATGGAGGACACCACGCTGGAGATAGAACTGCACATAAGGTATTACAATCTGGGTTTTTTTTGGCCTAGTCTCTTCAAAGATGCTCGTAAGTTTGTCTTATCTTGTGATGAATGTTAAAGAATTGGTAATATTAGTAGACGTCAAGAAATGCCTATGAATTATTCTCTTGTTATTGAACCGTTTGATGTTTGGGGCTTTGATTATATGGGACATTTTCCTGCCTCTAATGGTTATACACATATTTTAGTTGTTGTTGATTACGTTACTAAGTGGGTAGAAGCTATTCCAACTAGTAGTGCTGATCATAACACTTCTATTAAAATGCTTAAAGAAGTTATTTTTCCGAGGTTTGGAGTCCCTAGATATCTTATGACTGATGGTGGTTCACATTTTATTCATGGTGCTTTCCGTAAGATGCTTGCTAAGTATGATGTCAATCATAGAATTGCATCTCCTTATCATCCGCAGTCTAGTGGTCAAGTAGAGTTGAGAAATAGAGAGCTCAAATTAATTCTGCAAAAGACTGTTAATAGATCTAGGAAGAATTGGTCCAAAAAACTTGATGATGCATTATGGGCCTATAGAACTGCATACAAAAATCCTATGTGTATGTCTCCGTATAAGATGGTTTATGGAAAAGCATGTCATTTACCTCTTGAACTTGAACATAAAGCATATTGGGCTATTAAAGAGCTCAATTATGACTTCAAACTTGCCGGTGAAAAGAGGTTGTTTGATATTAGCTCACTTGATGAATGGAGAACCCGGGCTTATGAGAATGCCAAGCTATTCAAAGAAAAAGTCAAGCGCTGGCATGATAAAAGGATACAAAAGCGTGAATTTAACCTAGGTGATTATGTGTTATTATTCAACTCTCATTTAAGATTTTTTGCAGGAAAGCTTCTCTCTAAATGGGAAGGCCCTTACGTTATTGAGGAGGTATATCGCTCTGGTGCCATAACAATCAACAACTTTGAAGGCACGAGTCCAAGGGTGGTAAACGGTCAAAGAATTAAACATTATATTGCAGGTAATCCTATTAATGTTGAAACTAATATTATTGAAACCGTAACCACGGAGGAATACATAAGGGACACTTTCTAGAACGTTCCAGACTCCAAAAAGGAATAGGTATGTGGTACGGTATGTAAACCGACTCCAAAACAACTCCAATGGCAATTTTTATTAGTTTTGGGTTATTTAAGAATTTTAGGAAGAAAGAAGTAGTCTGAAAGGGACACGAGGCCCCCACGAGAGTGGAGGGTGCGCCCCCCTGTCTCGTGGACACCTCGTGTGCCTCCCGGACTCCGTTTTCTTGCACATTACGTATTTTGGTCGGTAAAAATTCATTATATATACTCCCGGAGGTTTTTGACCACCATATCATGCAAATATCTTCTGTTTTTGTTTCGAGCTGTTTTCTGTTGTAGATCTAGAGCATTATGGCATCTCCAAGCGCTCCCAAGGACAAGTTTTTCGAGAGGGTTATCAACCCCTATCTCGCGGAGGTGCTGCAACACCCTCAAACCATTGAGATGCGTGAGGGGGTGCTGCACATCCGTGATGTGGAGGGACCCAGGTGTACCGGAAGCGTGGAGACAAAGCTCGAAGCTATGGAGCAGCAAGTTTTCAAGTGCCAAGGGATGGTGGAGCGTGGACTCAATGCTAACCAGATGATGATCACAGAGTTCACCAACAACCACAAGCTAGATGTCAAAGTCATTGGGGAAACCATATTCAAGCTTCAAGAGAAGATCGAGCACCTCCAAGCCCAGATCTATGACCTGCAAAACCAGAACTGTGAGTATGAATATAGATTCAAAAGGATGAGTTTGGCTGCAGATTTAAGGATCCCGGAGACTCGGTCATCCTTCTATGATGGTGAGCCTGTGCCTTGGAACATGGACGACAAGCCTACATCATCAAAAACTCCTACTTCACCTTCTCCGAGGACATAATCACTTGGGTATGGGCACTACCCCTTGGCAACTGCCAAGCTTGGGGGAGGTGCCCCGGTATCGTATCACCATCACACTCCTATCTTTACCGTTTTATTTAGTTCGATCCTTTCAGTAGTATCTTGATCTAGTAGATTGAAGTTTTGATATCAAGTAGTTTTGAGTTTTGCTTAGTGCTCTCTTTTTGTAATCGAGTCCGTGAGTTATCTATAATAAAGATTAGTGTTGAGTCAAGGGCTTTGCTTTGTTGCTATGATCTTAAGAAAAATAGAAAGAATAAAAAGAATTAAAGAGTTCATATTGATCTTATGGATACTAATAACTTCACACATAGAAAGTATGAGGCATAAAGGTTGTTGAGAGTTGATAAACGTAGTTTTGGTCATCGTTGCAATTAATAGGAAGTAATAAGGGAAGAGAGGTTCACATATAAATACACTATCTTGGACATCTTTTATGATTGTGAGCACTCATTAAGTATGACATGCTAAAAGAGTTGACGATGGACAAGGAAGACAACGTAATGGTTTATGTTTTCTCACATCTCAGTTAAAGTATGTTGTCATTGACCTTACGAACATGTTGAGCTTGCCTTTCCCCCTCATGCTAGCCAAATTCCTAGCACCAAGTAGAGATACTACTTGTGCTTCCAAATACCCTTAAACCCAGTTTTGCCATGAGAGTCCACCATATCTACCTATGGATTGAGTAAAATCCTTCAAGTAAGTTGTCATTGATGCAAGCAATAAAAATTCTCCCTAAATATGCATGACTTATTAGTGTGGAGAAAATAAGCTCTATACGATCTTGTTATGGAAGCAATAAAAGCGACGGACTGCATAATAAAGATCCATACACAAGTGACATATAAAGTGACGTTCTTTCGTACTAAGATTTTGTGTATCCAACCCTAAAAGCGCATGACAACCTCTGCTTACCTCTGGGAAGGGCCTATCTTTTACTTCATGTTCTTAGTTTATGCTTTTATTTTGTGCTTGAGTCAAGGTGATCTTCACCTTTCCCTTTTTCATTTTATCCTTTGGCAAGCTCTTCGTGTTTGAAATATCGTGATATACATATCCAACTGGATGTTCGTTAGCATGGGCTATTATTGTTGACGTCACCTAAAGGTGAATATGTCGGGAGGCAACACAATAAGCCCCTATCTTTCTCAGTGTCCGTCTGAAACTCCATAACCATAGGTATTGCGTGAGTGTTAGCAATTGTAGAAGACTATATGATAGTTGAGTATGTGGAATTGCTGAAAAGCTCTATTGTTGACTCTTTCTGATGTTATGATAAATTGCGATTGCTTCAATGACTGAGATTATAGTTTGTTAATTCTTAATGAAGTTTGTGAACCATACTTGTTATTATGAATTGATTGTTACTTGAGCATAAGAAATTATATAATGGAATCTATACATGTTGCTGTTATAAGAATGATCATGATGCCCTCATGTCCGCATTTTATTTTTATCGACACCTCTACCTCTAAACATGTGGACATATTTTTCGATTTCGGCTTCCGCTTGAGGACAAGCGAGGTGTAAGCTTGGGGGAGTTGATACGTCCATTTTGCATCATGCTTTTATATCAATATTTATTGCATTATGGGCTGTTATTACACAATATATCTCAATACTTATGGCTATTCTCTCTTATTTTACAAGGTTTACCATGAAGAGGGGGAATGTCGGCAGCTGGAATTCTGGCTGGAAAAGGAGCGAACGTTGGAAACCTATTCTGCACAACCCCAAAAGTCCTGAAACTCCATGAAACAACTTTTTGGAATTCATAAGAATTTCTGAGCGAAAGAAATACACCAGGGGGCCCACACCCTGTCCAGGAGACAGGGGCCCCCCCCCCACCCTATAGGGCGCGCCCCCTATCTCCTGGCCCCCTGGTGGGCCTCTGGTGTCTACCCTGGAAAAAATCGTGGGCAAGCTTACGGGACGAAACTCCGCCGCCACGAGGCGGAACCTTGGCGGAACCAATCTAGGGCTCTGGCAGAGCTGTTCTGCCGGGGACACTTCCCTCCGGGAGGGGGAAATC
>NC_057807.1:705185715-705198655 GCF_018294505.1 Triticum aestivum
CTTTTACCCTGGAAAAAATCGTGGGCAAGCTTACGGGACGAAACTCCGCCGCCACGAGGCGGAACCTTGGCGGAACCAATCTAGGGCTCTGGCAGAGCTGTTCTGCCGGGGACACTTCCCTCCGGGAGGGGGAAATCATCACCAACGTCATCACCAACGATCCTCTCATCGGGAGGGGGTCAATCTCCATCAACATCTTCACCAGCACCATCTCCTCTCAAACCCTAGTTCATCTCTTGTATCCAATCTTGTATCCAAAACCACAAATTGGTACCTGTGGGTTGCTAGTAGTGTTGATTACTCCTTGTAGTTGATACTAGTTGGTTTACTTGGTGGAAGACAGATCCTTAGTGCATATTATTACACCTCTGATTATGAACATGAATATGCTTTGTGAGTAGTTGCGTTTGTTCCTGAGGACATGGGTGAAGTCTTGCTATTAGTAGTCATGTGAATTTGGTATTCATTCGATATTTTGACGAGATGTATGTTGTCTTCTCCTCTAGTGGTGTCATGTGAACGTCAACTACATGACACTTCACCATTATTGGGCCTAGAGGAGGGCATAGGGAAGTAATAAGTAGATGATGGGTTGCTAGAGTGACAGAAGCTTAAACCCTAGTTTATGCGTTGCTTCGTTAGGGGCTAATTTGGATCCACATGTTTCATGCTATGGTTAGGTTTACCTTAATACTTTTATTGTAGTTGCGGATGCTTGCAATAGGGGTTAATCATAAGTGGGATGCTTGTCCAAGTAAGGGGAGTACCCAAGCACCGGTCCACCCACATGTCAAATTATCAAAGTACCGAACGCGAATCATATGAGTGTGGTGAAAACTAGCTTGACGATAATTCCCATGTGTCCTCGGGAGCTCCTTTATCATTATTAGAAATTGTCCAGGCTTATCCTTTGCTACATAAAGGATTGGGCCACCTTGCTGCACTTTATTTACTTTTATTGCTTGTTACTCGTTATAATTTATCTTATCACAAAACTATCTGTTACCTACAATTTCAGTGCTTGCAGAGAAAACCTTACTGAAAACCGCTTATCATTTCCTTCTGCTCCTCGTTGGGTTCGACACTCTTACTTATCGAAAGGACTACGATAGATCCCCTACACTTGTGGGTCATCACATGCTAATTTGAATACTTATCTATTTTACAATTTGGTTTTGCTTATTGAATGCTCATGTCAATATGAGTCCTATAAGATATTTTGAAATGTATATCTTGTGTTGCTCAAATAGGATATGTGCTTGCCCAAGTGGCCGGTCATGTTTGCAGGTTACACCTCCGAGTAGCCTATGTTTTGCCGGAGTTTTGATTCATTTCCGTTCCGGCAATTTCAGGCGCTCGATATGTCCTATTTTAGCAAAGGTCATGCCGGATTTTTCCGTGAATTTTGGCATGACTTGTGCCAGAATATGTAGGAAATAGCGAGTGCCCCGGATTTTTGTGTTGAGTATCCTGGTAGTTGTCTTCGGTCGATTTCAATTAATGTTTCAACTATGAACATAGGAAATGTCTGACGACGAAAAGGATTCGGTATTTGCAAATAATGCGAAGACGAGCGCGGCATGTGCGACAGAATCTTCCTAGATGATGATAGGCGCTTCAGCATCAAGCTGGACGACAACTTCGAAGTGGATACAGTAAGTCACAACGACAAATCTTCTTTCGTAATTAAGCATGACATCTGCTTCATTTGCTTCAACTTATAATTTATTTATTTTACTATTCTACTAGTGTATCCCCTGCCATGCAAGAGTTTTTGTCTTGGATAAGATAGGTTTCGGTCCTATGAAAACTACTATGGAGGTAAAGAGAGTTTACTTGAAGACCGAGCATGGTTATACTTTCCATGCAAAATTATACAACGCAAACACCTACACCTATTTTGAATGCAAAACTTGGCAAGCACTATGCAAGACTTATGCATTTGAGCCTGATATGGTTATCACCTTTGATATTCGTCCGGAAGATGATATTGAAGGTATTATCGACATCTGGGTCGATGTGCAGACGCCTCCCGTTATACCATTATGTGAGTTTCTCAACTATATTTTATGTCTTTGATATTGTTTATTCAAAAATAGTTGACAACTAATTTCTATTGACAGCTTATTTCCAATCAAGCAAACATGTCCAGCGCTTGGTAGACAGGACCTACTACTGTCCCGGGGCTGAACTAAATTATGAGGAAATAAGTCATTATGTTTCATGGCTTGAGGATCTTCATACTGTCAAGACAAATTATTTTTCTGGACTTAAAAATCGTAGTACTCAAAACGTCCGACCAATAGTGTTCGTATTGAACTATGGTCATATCTATTTAGGAAAAATGGTAAGATTTTTACTATTTGTCCTCAGTGCATCTTTTGCATACATTATTTTTTAAGCTAAACTTCATTGCTAAGTATGTTATTATATGATGTTCTTCAACAGGGACTCCCGATGAATGTTGTGCCTCATTGGATCGAGACTAAAGGTCGCATGAGAATGGTTAGCTTACGGCCAAGACATCCTACAATGCACTTTAGTGCATTCAGGATTTCTAATAGCGAGGAATGCTTAATACTGAAAGACTGGAGCAAAATTGTGAACGATCGCAGAAAAGTACTAGGGGGCAGCAATCAGAAGCGCAACCCACGATTAGGAGACAGGTTCATCTGCATGCTCCAACATGATAAAGTAGGAGTGCTACACATGTTTTATGCTATTTTACCTGAGAGAGAGCAGCAGGAGTGATTAGCTAGCTAGAAATGAGTTTGAAGATGATGATGTGCTACACTATGACTATGATGATTAAATAGCTAGTGTTGTTGGTAATGACTATGATGATTATTATTAGCTAGTGTTGGTGGTGATTAGATAGCTACCGCAGCTAGTGTTGGTGGTGATTAGCTAGCTAGAATGAGTTTGAAGATGATGATGTGCTATATTATGACTATGATGATTAAATAGCTACTGTTGGTGGTAATGACTATGATGATAATTAAATAACTTGTGCTCGCGGATTAGATTCAAGTGGAGGCAACATGTGGTGCACATCGAAAGTACTACTAGTATACTTTTGACATGCACCACATGTTGCCTCCACCTGAACCTAATCCACCTTCATTTGACACATTGTTATGGACATAATGATATAAACCTCATAATTGGTATTGTACCAAAAATTTGTATAACGGCGTATAAATACACTAAAAATAAAAAAATGAAAAAAAAAAGAATACTAGTAGCGATGGATAGCAAACACGCTGCTACTAGCTAGATTAGCAGTAGAGTGGGAGTGAACACACGCTGCGGCTATATGTCTTAGCAGTAGCGCGTGTTGCAGGCGCTACTGCTAAGTAATAGTTGTAGCGCCTTACTAGTAGTGCGGTGTCCCGCATTACTAGTGGGCATTAAACCCGTGCTACTACTAGGGTTCTCCCTAGTAGTGTAAGTCTGTTATTGATAGAGTTCTTCAATCACTGCCACCAAGCTATAAAGGCTTTGTGATGAACTATAATATGCAACGAATGACTAAAACGATTTCCGAGCTCTTCGCGATGCTGAATCGGCGAAGGTAGAAATTAAGAAGGAGTATCAAGTGTTGATGATTAACAAGACCACTAGTTTCAAGAAAAAGGGCAAGGGAAAGAAAGGGAACTTCAAGAAGAATGCTAAGCAAGTTGCCACTCCTGAGAAGAAACTCAAAGTTGGACCCAAGCCTGAGACTGAGTGGTTAAGAAGGAGGCGACACTGTGGTTAAGAAGGCTACGCCGAAGGAGCTCAAGAGACTGATTCCTGACCCAGCCAAGGGCGCAATGTCAGTGGACATCCTGCGTTGGGCCATGAATCAGGCAGACTCCGCAGACGCTGGACAGAGGGCAAGATGGGCCAAGTACATAGATTACTACAAGGCGCCACAAGACCAGCATGTCGCGGCCTACTGGAGTAGGACGTTCCTGTCGCCGGAGGACGACAACAACGAGGTGCAGATGGTGGTCAGGGCGCTGATGGTGCAAGACCCATTGTTCTTGACGAAGACGATGATGACGAAGAAGACGAGGATGAAAAGAAGATGGCTACACCTCGCGGCCGCTCGGCGCAACTCCAGGGTTGTCGCGGCTAGACAAGAAATTTTGTACCCCCAATCCCCACCCCCGATGTAATCGAAAATTGATGGAATAGATGGATGGTAGTGTTTTAATCCAATCCTCCACCCCTGATGTGTTCAATCCCCTCACTAACTCTCAAGTCGCGTGCTCAAATCAATCTAGCCCTAGTCGAAAACAGTAAATCTTCAGAGAGGTTCACAATCGCTCCGTTGGTAGCCGCCGTCTTGGATGATCCTGCTATCGCTCCGGTGGTCGCCGCCGTCTTGGTTCGTTCCGCTGTCGCCCACGCTCATGTGCCTAGGGTTGGACCGCTCGGGCCTGACTCCACAAAAACGACCGATTTGAGCATTCCTCTGGATGCAGCCCAGAGGTGCTTTAATGTTCGTGCTATACAGGCCCAACAATGAATGAGGTTAATTAAACGGGACATTTTCTTCCCGAGCAGACCTGGTTGGGTGCATGCAGGCTACCAAACAGGTCAAACAAGACTTGGCAAGATGCGTGCATGGATATATATAACAACACCCACAGCAGGAACTCATGATCTCCATCGGCTCGCATGCACTGCAACCTCAGCTGCGAGAGGATTGTTCGCATATATATAGGGCTGCTACAAACTGTCTACAGTTAATATAAAAATGTCGCACCAGTAAAACAGGATGTAAAGGTGACCCCAACAAAGACTACCTGATAATCACTTGATATAAACAAAGTGTATAAGCCAATGAAAATAAAATGACACAGTTCACCTAAGAAGACATGGCATGATGTTGATAGATAAAGCACCAACAGCAGAAACTCAAACAGAGGATCGACACACACTCAAGTTGAAACAAACAGAGCCGATAACTTCAGCTCAAACTTGGTGCAAATGAGAGGATTGTTCACATAACTTCTACGAATTGTCAACAATGCTACAACTCAGATCATGTTCCAGAGGCAGTAAGACAGGCCTACCTCATCATCTAGCAAAGTACAGCAGCTCAAATTTCGTGCGAGTGAGAGGGATTGTTCAGATAACTTCTAGGGACTAGTGATCATCTAGTAACGCACAACAGGCGGTAGAATTACATTTCGCTCAAGATTAAAATGGCCGCGCAACAAAACGTAACACAGCCTGCTAGTGCTTTGTTCAATCACGAGCCCTAGGAAAAGTTAGTTAAAGGCATTCTCATGTCTTCAGCTCAGGAGGCCGAAAGCGGGATCGGTCTCACCGCACCCTGTATGCGCCGGAACGCGGTCTTGATCCTCTCTTTCAGCCCAGCATTCTCGCACTCCACATCACCGCTCCTGCCATCCAAGTGCGCGACGTCTCCATCCACAGTTATGACAAGCTTCCCTTCCTCTGCAACTTTAACGTCGCCGAAGAGTGATACCATCAGAGAGTACACCACCTTCCGCGCCACCTTCTCTGTTTCTTCTTCCGTCTTCACCGCTTCTTCGATCGGAACAACCTTCGGACCCTCACGGCCAATGTTCAAGATCATGGCCACCACCGAGTCGGACACCATGTCGCTTATGGGATCGGACGACCACTGCAGCGTCACGTAGCTCTCTGAATCCAGGCGGATGGCCACTCTCTCGTGAACAGTCAGTACTGGAACATCTTCTTCGGTTGATGATTCCACGCTCTCGTATATTTGCTTCAGTCTGTACTTGACCACCTCAAAAGAACCAGAATACGGGACAGCAATCCTCTGAGTAATGTTGGCAGTAGACAGTTGGGTGTACACGCGGAGGTCCTCAGGGGCCATAATCTGATACGTGAAGCCCTTCTTTACAAGCAAGCCACTAACTGTATCTCCCACTTCTGGTACCTTCTCTGCCAGTCTGCCAATTGTCTTGGCCATTTTCTCAGAACTAAAATACATCTCGACCGATTGGCAGTTCTTGGGAGAAACAATTTTTGTGTTTGTCCCATCAAACTGGGTGATAAGTTTCTGCTTAAGCCTACCCATCTCATTTGCTTCTCCATGGACAAGAATAATGTTTGGTGGGCGAAGCTCTTCCAAGAAGCCACTCGTCTGTGGAAAATCAGCGTGAGCTGAGAAGGAGATGTAGAAGATCTGCATATTAAGAGGAGCAGTGAGCCCATTTGCTAGTGTCACTTCTCTCGGTTCGTTGATGATGGTCTTTGCAAGCGAGCCTTCCACAGCATAACCTGGAATAACACATGTGTTCTTCTTATCTGTGCACCACTTGTCAAAGAGCTGCCTGGAGAGACCACTTTGGAGGCTACCTGGACTTGCCATCACCACTGACGGACCCACATCATGGAAGTTGTCAATGCTATTCAAAGGGTCAATATGCTTGAAATGGAACGGATTGGACTGTGCAAACTGATTCCTTATCCTTTCATTCATGGAGTTTATGTATGTCTGGTAGACAGCCATACACTTCTTCGCAAGAGGGGAGGCATAATAGATTGGAATCTTATGGAGCTCTGGGTGGTTAGACCAATACTCATCCAGGATAAGCAACAGTTCCTGTGCTCTACCAAGAGCAAATGCTGGGATAAGAACACGGCCCCCTTGAGAAACTGTGTTGTGGATGGCATCAGTGAAGCGCTTCTCTCTGACATGGCGGGGTTGGTGTTGCTGCACACCGTAAGTTGACTCGATAATGCAAATATCAGGGGAGAACTGGGGTATCTCAGCAGCTTTGAGGTGACGGTCTTCTTCACGGGAGTAGTCGCCAGTGTAAAGAATGCGAACACCAGCAATATCCACCATGAACATGGCAGCGCCAAGTACATGCCCAGCAGTATAGCACCAGAAGCGTATGCCGTTAACTTCCAATGTCTGGTGGAAGTCTATGACCTGCATGACAAATATATGTCAACACATGTCAATTCTCCCTTTGATAAATTATAAGACTTTCAGTCAGAATCATGCATTATAGCTGTAATAAAAGAAAAACAAATCCTGATATTTGGAAAGAAACAGCAGGTATTATAATTCAGCTGGTAAATTGAGACTTTAAATCCTCACAGGCAGAATCATGCATTAGCTGCAACAAAAATAGAAAACCTGGAAGTTCGAAACAAATGGCCAGATACTATAAGATTTGTAATTTTAACCGATAGTCCAATGACATATTGATTATTCAGAATCAATAATAAAAAAAAAGGCTGCTAGGCATGCACTTAAGCATGCCTAGGTGCTAAGTGATGGCAGAATACCTAACCTTTAGCACTGCTCGCCATGCATTTAAGCATGTCTCACCACTAGGCGATAGCGGAATACCTAACCTTTAGCACTGCTCGCCATGCATTTAAGCATGTCTCACCACTAGGCGATAGCGGAACACCTAACCTAAGCAGTACCAACAATGATCTTAAGCGTGCAAAGGCGTGCGCTTAGGCAATATAGGCGCTCGGCATAGGAAAAAACAGGAATGTACGGCTAACACCTTTTGGAACCTTGTTCAGAATTGTACCAACAAAAGAAAAAGCTTTCAAAAGGCGGCAAGCAGGACCTAGCGAGATGGGGGAAATTGAATCCAGGTTCAGTTTAAAATATCAACCAGGCATACAGGCAACGACTCCATCTTCTTAAATGACACAGTAGTATCGTTCTCTGTTTCTGATTGTATCACTCTTCTTCCTTTTTTTTTCCTCTACTCAAAAAATGTACAACCAATTTCTCTACCGGCCAGTCACTATCAATCATCATCTAATTAGCAACAAATACATCGTATCAAACAACAGGGATTAGGCCATTTGCATCATCTGCCAGAAAGAAAGAGATAAGCGAAAGGAAGGTACCTCGATTTTGTCCATGGAGCGGATGATGTCCTGTTCGTCGAACAGCATGTCTTCCACAGACACCTTGCTGACCTTTACATAATCGGAGAGCAGCAGCCTGTAGATGGCCTTGGTGGCGTGGGTCATGAACACGCGGCCCTTGAACGTCGTCTACAAAGCAGGGCAGAGCAGAGCAAATCAGACACGAAACAGCATAACATGAGCGTCCCTGCATTTCGAATCTAAATCAGCAGCCGCCTAAGCATTTTTGCTTACCTTCTCCAGGAAGTATGGCAGCGAGGCGGCGTGGTCCAGGTGGAAGCTGCAGCACAAATTGAAGGCAGAAAATTAACCAGGTTGAACGCCGGGAGAAGATGGGGGTCAAGCTAGAGAGGGCGACTGGGTAGAAACTTACTGGGTGACGAGCAGGACGTCGATGGCGGAGGGGTCGATCTCGTCGAAATATGGGAGAGCCGCCATGCCGGAGTATGCCGGGTGGATGCCGCAGTCGAACTGGACCAACCGACCACGAGCAAGTCAGATTCCCCGAGCAGAACAGGCGCGGCTAATCGGAGAAGGGGGGAGGAGAGGGGAGGGGGGGTGCTTACTAGGACTGTGCGGCCCTTGAAAGTCATGTGGACGCAGGAGCGGCCTACCTCGCTGCCGGCGCCGAGTGGGGTGATCACCATCTGGTCGCCCTCCCGCCCGCCCGTCGCCGGCCGCTTCCCCGCCGCCGGCGCCGTCGCGGCGGACGCCATTGCTCTGGGCCTTCCCCCTTTCCTTCTGAGAGGCGGCGGGCGGCGCCGGCGTCCGGAAATAGGAGGGAGAGGGGCGGCGGCGGCGGCGGCAACGGCGAGGTCGGGTCCGGCGGCGGCGCGGCAACCCTAGCGCTCGATTCCGTCGATGCGAACGGAACTGAACAGAACTGACCGCCAGGGGCGGCCTATGTCGACTCTCTTCCGTACCCGATTCCGAGTCGCCACGGGAGACCGAATCGGGCCGGCCCATCAGCGCAGTCGCTCCCTCGCTCCGGTTTTTTTTCTTTTGTTTTTCCTATGTTTTTTTTTTGTTTTTCCACGGTTTTCTTCGTTTTATTTATTATTTTCTCCTCCGTTATACTTTTTTATTTGTTTTTCACTGGCTTTGTTTGGGTTTTTTATTTTGATGCTATACTTTTGGTTCTTTTTCTTTCTTTCTTGGTTTTCTTTGTATCCCGTGGTTACTTTGCTTTTTTTTATTTCTTTGTCGGTTTTAATCATTTTCCTTTCTAGAACACGTGTATAATTTTTCAGAGCACACAATATACTTCCTCCGTCCTAAAATAAGTGACTTAACTTTATACTAACTTTAGTACAAAATTAAGTCATTTATTTTGGGACAGAGGGAGTACATGTTTGGCGCACACATGAAATAAACATTCTCTTGAACCTACCAAACATCTTTTACATTTGGAGCGTAACGCTCTCAGCAATATGCCATATCGAAAAATAACATGTGTGATTTTCCTTTTTCAACAAGAAAAGAAATTGGATATTTGATGGTACTAACATGCCTATAGAAAAAATGCACATGCTACACTCGGGTCTAAGGAGGAAGATAATGCAAATGACCTTTTGAATGATGCAAGAATGAACGAGCAAGGATGTGATGCACGTGCAGCAAGCAACAATTCTGACAAACCCACAAACCCATTCGCATGTCGTTTATCATCATTTCTATATGTAGATCTTCAAGTATACAAACTACTATCTTCACATTATATTGGTTACAAGTACCAGCCTTTAGCACCGTCACCGATCTGCCTCGTCTCCTATCCTTAGGGCCACGGAACGTGGTGGATCCCGGCTCTTGCTAGCAGGGCCGGGCCGGCAAAATCCGGGACCCTGTGCGAAACTAAAAAATAGGGCCTTATATCACTAGAAAAAAAAGGGATAAGTATATTTTTCGTCCCTCGACTATATGCAAAGTATAGAAATGATTAGCCAACTTTAAAACCAGCAAAGTCAGCCCTTCAACTTTTCAAACTAGCAAAACTCAGTTCTTCAACTTTTCAAACTGGATAACTTTAGTCCTTGATACCGCTTTAAGTGGTTTTATTGATGACATGGCATGGTTTTCATTAATTCGGATGGTTTCATTGATGAAGTGGAGGCTGCCAGTCATGGGACGCTGGAAACCATGTTTGTCAGCACCGATCTACTACTACCCTGGTGGAGCTCTCTCTGAGCACACCGAGCAGCAGCCATGCCCAGCTGGCTGTAGCCGTCGTACCACCATTACCATCCCAAGTGTACCTCCAGCGTCGAACGACGTGATCACCATCTAGTAGCCCTCCTGCCCGCCCATCGCCGGCCACATCCCCGCCGGCGGCCGTCACGACAGATGCCATTGCTTTGGGTCTTCAGCTTTCCTGCTGAGAGAGAGTTAAACTGGACCGAGGAGAGGAGTGGATCAGGGTTTTGGTGGTCTGCTCGCCCACCATCGAAGCCCAACGCCAGACGGATTAGCAGCTCGAGTCGGCCTGGGTAGCCTGTAAGGTTCTTTCGGATTGGCCCAAAAGGTTTGGTTTCTCTGCAGGCGGACCCAACAATAAATTTCTCGAAGGAAAAAAAGAAAGCATCCGAGAGGAATATTCCAAGAGCTCCTTTTTTCAACAATCAAAAGTACTTGAATATACAGATAATCTCAGGAACTCTCCCTAGCCACACATGAAGGCCGGCACCAAGAGATGTCGTTGCCTTCGCTAGACTATGAGCTTCGCTATTGGGTACTCTAGGTTCAAAACGGAAAATAACATCATCAAATTCTCTCCTCTTATGATCTCTCTCTCTCTCTCTCTCTCTCTCTCTCTCTCTCTCTCAAGATCAGCGCATAAGTAATCCGAACCAATCACCAGATCACGAACATGCAGGTCCTTTGGCCTCAGTACATGCATGAGCTTCCAAACATGCAAGGTCCACTAAGTCGTCGAAGACCATGGCCGAGAGCTCCTATGTGCCGCATTTTTGCGGTGAATAGCACGCCCAACGCGAGGGGGTGCGACTGGGCTGGCCCACTGGGAGACACCGCGAGTTGTGTTTAGGAATATAAAAATACTCCCTCCGTCCAATAATGTAAAATGTTTTTTGACACTTACATTCCCTGTAACATGCTTATTTTCTGTACCGTATAGAATTTTGAATATTTCAACACATTTTGGAAAACATGAACATTTTTTCTGAAGAAATGTAAACAAAATTTGAAATCCCATTTTTTTTAAAAAATACAACAAAATTAGGATTTCGAACATATTTTGAAATTTATGATATTAAAAAAACAAGAACCAAATTTGTTAACGTGATTTTTAAAATTTTTGACCAGTTTTTTGATATTCTTGAACAATTTTGCAAAATTTGTATAAATCTTGAAATCCCAAACGTCTTTTTGAAGACCTTTGAACACAATATGAAATTCGGGACATTTGTACTCATATTTTTGAACAAATTTAAAGGATTTCAAAAACAAATTTCGAACATTTAAAAAAAACACAAACATAGCTAGAAATGTCCAAACATTTTTTAGACGAAGGGAACATTTTATGAAGATTTGGCGAGAGACCCTCCACTACTACTACTCTGGGCAGACCCAGGCTCAATCTCTCAAGCTGTTCGATGGCGCTACCCATGGGCCCGTAATGGCCTGCTACGGCACCTTTCTCGTCGATCTCTGACCTCAGCAGCGGAAGAGTGGCTTGTCTGTTTTTTCTTTTCCTTTGTTGTAGTTCAGCTCCGCGTCGATATGTCGGCCAAAACCTGTTGAACTCCAAGTTTGGTCTCCGCGTGCTTTGTAATGGATGATGTCTGGTTTCGTTGGCTGCAATGGATGAAAATATATACATGCATGATTAGTTGGATGGAGGTGAAGATGAATATATAGACAGAAAATTAAGGTGTAGATTGATCAATCTCTCTCAGGACCAACTCCGCCTCCATGCCGTACGCCCAGGGACACCGTCACATCTCGGACAGAGGATCCCCTCGTGAAGAAAGGAGGAGGGCCCGCCGTCCGCCGTCCGCCGTCCACCGGCGGCGGCGGGGAAGCAGGGGAGGAGGGACGTCGAGGGCGGCGACAGCTAGGGCGTCCGAGTCGCCCTGGAGGCGACGCGATGGATACCCGTTTCTGTTTAATACTCTCTCCGTCACATAATATAAGAATGATTTTTTAAACTACACTAGTGCCAAAAACGTTTTTATATTATGGGACAGAGGGAGTACATGTTGAACTACCAAATTGGTCTTTGCTCTTTTCTTTTGTGCCGAGGCAGCAGCCCTGCTGGCTGGTCTCCGCGTGCTTGTGAGTTGTGATGGAGGTGTGTGGTACTCTGGTTTCATTGGCTGCAATGGTTGGCCTTTTTATATATGAAAATAAAAAAAATGCATGATTAGTTGGATGGAGGTGAAGATGAATAGACAGAAAATTAAAGGTGTAGATTGATTAGATTAGATAGGAGTGGATGGATAAGCACGCACGCACGTACGAGCCAACGGTACAAGGGTCTGAGCAACTCGCTTTGACGTACGGTCGTCGTCGTCTCTTGTCTCATGCATGCATGCATGCATGGCTGTTTTCTTTTGTATAAGTCCGACAGACACGGCCGGCTGCTTCCACTTCCTTCCACCCAACAGAAACGAAGACGAGGTAGGGTGCCGGTCGTCGTACTCAGTCGTTCGTGGAAGGCCACCAAGGCTGATGGATCATGGATGGATTCAAAGACCTGCACGGGCATGGATCCCTCGGCTGGCTAGCAGAGAGTAGAGTAGAGATGATGCATGCACATGCACTGCACGGGCATGGTATGTTGAGTAAGGCCAACTTCACCGCGCGACCCTATCCTGTCCGGCCCCGTCCGTTTGGGGTAAAACGGACAAACGAGGCGGCGCAGCGTGCGGGAGCAAACGAACTTTTGTCCGTTTTGTGTCCGCTTTCGACCCATCCGCGGCCCAAGTTTGCGCCGCTTTTGGGGCGAAACGGACAGCGCGCGGACGGGCGGGACGCGCGCGCTTGTCCGCCCCTGGCCCGCGTGTCGGTGACACAGAGCAACCCCCCC
>NC_057807.1:705198811-705261178 GCF_018294505.1 Triticum aestivum
GTCCCACTCCCTCCCCCGTTCATGGCCGACGCCCAGCCGAACTCCGGCGGGCTGGCCGTCGACCCGCCCGGAATGGCCAAGAAAAAGAAGGGCAAGGCGCCAAGGAAGCCGCGGTCGGAGTGCACGCCGGAGGAGATCACCAAATTGGACGCGGAATCGGCGGAGAGGAGGAGCCAGAGGGCGGTCGTCAAGATCAACGTCGCCGCGGCCAAGAGAGCCGCCAAGCGCGCTGCGATTGAGGCCGCGCGGCACAAGGCTGAGGTCGAGGAGAAGGAGGCCATTGTCAAGAAAGCGCACGCCCTTCTCATGGCCGACATTTGTCGCCCGCCCGGTTTCTCGGGAGGGGCCGTCGGTCCGGCGAGCACAGGGTCGTCGGTCGCCCGGCCTCCGCACTGCCAGTCGCGGACCACGCCCTTGTCGCCCGGCTTTCCTCCGCCAAGGCACGACGCCCAGACCCATTTCGGGGGGTCGCCGGACATGAGCGTGATCGCGCCGTGCACACCACGAACCTCGGCCGTCATCGACCTCAACGTCACCCCTGGGTCTAGCAGCGGCGGCCGGCCGTCCGTCGAGATGCAAAGAAAGCAAGCACGGCCGTCGTTTACCGGCAGCATGTCGTCCCCCCGCGTCTTGTTCGACGAAATGCCAACCCCAACGGCACCGGTCGACGACCCCTACTACGACCAGTTCATGGAGGAAGTGATCTACGACGGCGGCCACGTCCCTGTCTACGACCCCGAGGAGACCCAAAGTCAGGATGGCCGCGACCAGTTCACTGTCGATGAAGAGGCCGACGACCGTCCTGACTACGACCATGGTGACTCGTGGCATGAAGACGATGACATCTATGTCGAAGATGATGGTGAAGAAGAAGAAAGCAATGACGTTGACATTAGTGGCGCGCCATTGTTCATTGACGAGCTGACACAAAGAGCGGAAGCACAAAAGAAGAGGAAGAGCATTCGCACGGGTTCATACACACAAGATGAGGACAAGTTGATTTGCCAAGCTTGGATGGAGATTAGCTAAGATCCAAGGACCGACGCGCAACAAAAGGGTATTGTTTTTTGGACGAGAGTCCACAAAACATTCCATGAAAGGAAGATGTTTGAGCCCTACCAATTTGAAAGCAACCGTGGCGTCGGCTCGATTCAAAAGAGATGGTTGTTCATCCAACAAGAGTGCACCAAGTATCAAGCCGTATTTGAGAGCGTTCAAGCACATCCCGTGAGTGGTACCGGCGTTCGAGACATGGTATGCTCTCATTCTTTGCCCTTTCCTTGCTACGGCCATGAATCTTCGGCCTTGTACATGTTTGCATGGTCACTTGTTGTTCATCATATGGTGTAGGCATTTTAATCTTTGGAGGCATTCAAGGCCCGGCACAATGACAAGTCGTTCACTCTTACGCATTGTTGGACTATGATGAACAATTGCCCTAAGTTCAAGGACCAATACCATGAACTCCAAAGGAAGAGAGGCCTGAAGACGGCCAAGTTCGCCGGAGGTGGAGATGGCGAGGCGTTGAAGAGGCCGAGGGGCAAGACCAACTCCAAGGTTGATGACATTCGTGATGCCTCATCCATGGCATTGCATGACACTTTGCATGGCATGATGTCGCAAAAGGATGTGAGGGACGAGAAGAAGCGGCAAAGCAAGGACGAGCAAATGAAGCAATACCTAGAGCTTCAAACGAAGAAGCTTGAGATGGAGGAGGCGGACAAGAGAAGGAAGCTTTAGATGGAGGAGGCGACCCGGCAGAGGCAGCTCGACATGGAGGAGGCGGCCCGGCAAAGGCAGCTCGACATCGAGGCCGAGAACGTCAAGGCCAGGCAAAGGCAGCTCGACATCGAGGCCACCAATGCCGCCACCAAAGCGAAGGAGGTGGCCCTCGCGGTCATGAGCGTGGACTTGTCGAAGATGAGCGAGAAGACGAGGCCCTGGTTCAAGGTCAGGCAGAAGGAGATGCTCGACGCCGACGGCCTGAACTAGGTCGTCCGATCGGCCTTGGCCGTTCTTTTTTGGAGGTTGGCATGGGTGCCGCCCGCCCGCTGGGCCGCTGGCCGTGTGCCGGCGAGAAAAACATTCATTTTGAAGGCCGGCTGTGTTGCCGGCCGCTGCCTGTGTTGCCGGCGAGGACAACCATTCATTTTGGAGGCTGACTGTGTTGCCGGCCGCTGGCTGTGTTGCCGGCGAGGACAACCATTCATTTTGGAGGCTGGCTGTGTTGCCGGCCGCTGGCTGTGTTGCCGGCCGCTGGCTTTGTTGCCGGCGTGCGTGCTGAACTGGGGCCGTAGGGCTTGGCATTTGAAACGTTTCTTTTTTAAAAAAAATGGACGCGGACAGGATGAGGTAAAAGGATGCGGCCGCGCGCTGGGCGCACGGCCACCGCATCCCATGACAGGCCCGCACACGACCCCACCCCTGCCCAAACGGACAGAATCCGGACAAAACGGATGTCCGTTTGGGGTCGTGCGGTGGAATTGGCTTAACAAGTTGCTAGTAATAGGCTTTGTCTTAGGTCCGTAGTCGTAGGAAAGCATCCGATCGATGGATGGAGCTATCTTCTTCCTTGCTTCATAGGCTGGGCACGTACGTACGTACCCAGTGCAGATTGCAGTGGCACGCACGGCCTAGCTAGCTAGCTGTACCTAGGATCGATGGATTGATCACATATGTACTATATGTATGTATGTGTCACTTTGATGCGGCCATGCATGCGCGCGAGCTCGTCTCATCATCGTCATCATCATCATGGCATCCGTGCCTGCCTTTGGTAGCCGTGCGTGCAGCCATGGCTCGTCATGGCAGGCAGAGGCAGGCATAGTGCTGGCCGGCCGGAGAGGAGAAACCAGCCAGCGGGGCCATGGAATGAACAGCCAGATTCCTCACCATCATTCTGTCGGAGCCGAGCCTGCTGCCCGCCGGCCGGCCGGTACCTACGTTGCTAGTGTGGGTGGGTGGGTGCGTGCGGCCCCACCTTCCATCCATTGTCTAGGTAGGAGTAGAGTACGTAGCTGGTCATCTTCTTCTCATCTCGATCGCCCCGACCCCGAGGCCGCGCCGTGCGAGCTCCATCTTCGCGGCGGGCCAGCCGCTGTCATGTCCGTACTCCTACCTGTCTACGACGCGCGCGCGGCCCCGGACCGGACGGATGCATACGCCTTTGCCTACCCGCGTCACCTTCTTCCTCGATAATATCGCAAATATAGCACACGTAAATATCCGGCCGTACAAGTACTCCACTCACTTCTCATGTATCAATGTTGTATTCGTTGCTCGTCGAAGGAGAAGGTGGAGTGCCCTGACTCGTTGGAGGAGAAGGCGTTCAGTTTGAAAACTTGATGTACTCCTTCCTCTATAGACATGTACTGCGCAAAGCATAAACTAACTAATTCTCCCTCTCACCTGAAGGATGGTCAAGTTCTAGCTCCTTAAATTCCTCCATTATTTCATCCACCGTCACAACAGCATAACCATGTGGAATCGGATGACAGTGAAAAGTTTCGTTAGCTAAAGAAGGTGCAACAGAGCCGACAGCCGCCTTCAAAGTCAGGTTCTGCCATTTCGTCGTAAGCTTGCAATGTCGAGCCTCCGTGATAGTATCCACGGGGTAGCGAGGAGCCATGAAATCAGGCTAAACGAGCTCCGTGGAAGCCACGCTGCTTCTCCACTGAGATGGTGGGTCCAAAATTCTCCCAACCCCGAAAAACCAAGTCCTTGAACGGTACGCCCAGTTCAATGTCGCTGGTTGGATCCCTTTAGCAAGCAGATCTTTCTCAGCTTTGTCCCACAACGGCCGGGCTTTGTAGTAGCCACCTGACCCCGTGTGATGGTGATACTTCTTCTTTGCAGCATTTTTCTTATTTGTCTCTGACCTTTGCTTACCCTTCTCTGATGTCTTGTAGGCCAGAAATGCGGGCTAGTGATATCTTATCTTCTCATATCGGCCCTTAAATTTTGGAGTCTTCCCTTGCTCGATAAATTTTGTGTTCAACTCTTTCTTTCAGTTCCTGAATAGATCTGATACCGGCAATTCCTTAGCCTGATGTATCTTATTTTCCTAGCCGTCAATTCTTTAGCATGGTGATATAAAATAACCCTAAACAGTTTGTGCATATAACTTGTTTCAAATGATAAAAATGGTTCCAAGTATACAAATTCACAAAACAAGCAAAGATAACACCAGTTCGTCATTTGCTCCGGCCGCTTGAGCTAATGATGCACGCATGTCGACCACCGCACTAATTTGCTTGGCTACTTAAGTGCGATGCATATGCTCATTAACTTTGTGTCCACTTACTACTAGCTAAGCATGCACTTTAATTACCAACTTGTGAAGTGAAGTCCACGACTTTCATGCACTCACCGCAGTTAATCTTAATTATAGAGCGGGAGAATTAAGCGTGCATGCATGTTGCCTCTAAACGATCAAGCATGCATGCATGCATGCATGGCATGATGGGAGCACAATAATCAGTTGCAATTAAGTGGAGGAAGCGTCCGGACATTAGCTAGAGATATGATCTCTACTAGAGCGCACGCACGCACGCACGATGAATATATGTGGAGTGGAAGGCCGGCTCTTTTTTGCATGCCAATGATGGATGTAGGGATGATGTAGAGAGTGCGTGCATGCCGTCATGCATCGCCAAACTACCTACATGTGTACTCATCCATGTTCCCTGCTGGCCTGATCATGCAGGCCGTGTAAAAATGATTGTCCCTTTTTTTCAGATTGGACCCAGTTAGCTAGAGAACAACACAGTGTTTTCTTCAAAGAATGAACACCAATAAGTTAACCACAACATTTAGAGCGAAAGTTCCCGGAAAAAAAATTTAGAGTGAAAGTCACATGAAAAGACTTGAAAAGTTTAACTTAACCACCAGCTCTAGGGTAACCGACCAAGGGAATGTATCCGGTGCACCCACGCTTGTGGTGCTATCGGTGCACCAGATGCCATAGAATGTTTCAAAATATCTGAAAAAAATCTAGCACGGTAATGCAACATCAATGTATGATGTCACAAAATTTCGTGTAAAAATCTGAAATATTTTTTGATATACAAAAATGACAAAATTGACATAATTAAGTGTGTTAATGGGCCAAATCTAAACCCAAGTTATGTTATGTACTATTCAGTGTTGAATTTGTCATTTTTGTTTTTCAAGTTATGTTTCGAATTTGGATTTGAAATTTTGTGACAACCTACATTAATGTTGTGTGGGTGTGCTAATTTTTTTCAGAATTTTTGAACATTTTAAAAGCATAATGTAAGTTCGGTGCACCGGTAGCACCACAAGCTCCAGTGCACCAGATATTTTCCCAACCGATCAATTACGGCTTAAAAACCATGTCATGTTCTTCTTATTTACACTGTAAAAACTTAAGCATGAAAGTAGGAAAAATATGGACGAGCAAACACCGAAATAGGTAAAGCCTATTTGGACAAATGGGATTATTCTAGTTCACCACAATACTAGCGTAGATGAAGCGTTAAGACTTACCCCGCTGGTCTCTACATCGGTATATGACCCTTCATTCACCTATTATCCTGGAGACTGACCGTGTGTTTATGGTGTCCTTCCTAGCAAATGAAAATCTTGACACCGGTCGTTAATCTAACAAGGGATGCGCTCAGCATCTCGAAATTGCTGTAGAGGGTCAAGTTCATTAAGGTAAATAGCCATGCCAACTTTTTTCCGAAATGGAGGCAGAAATTTTGCCTCGTCGATTAATTAAGCAGAAGAGAATTGCATAGTTAATTAACGGGAAAACCGGGCAAAAATCGAGTAGCCATGCAACGGGGTGGCCCATGAGATTGCTAAGTTTAGTTTTCTTCATAAAACATATGACATTTTGCTTAATAGTTTTCTACCTCATGTGGGGCCTGCTGTAATGGATGGTTATAAGAACGTTTCAGTTAATTAACATATGATCCTCAAAAAAAAAGAGTTAATTAACATATTGGGACGTTTTTCTTTAAATCATCGCAATATTAGCCGCGGCTCATTTGTTATGTTTTTCTTTATATTTCCTAGAATGCAGGTTACATTTTTGTAAGCCGGTTGATCTCCTTCTAGCAGTTCAACTTATCCTTAATATTGTTGTTGCCTTTCTTATCCTCTACTCTTACCACCAGAAGCCCACACCTTCTCCATGTCCCGCCACTCCCTTGTCATTGCAGTCTCGCTTGCTTGTCGTCCAACGGATCGTCTTCCTCTTCCTCCTAGGCAACAGGCCGGCAGCAATGCTTAACCGGCACCCCCTCACCCAATCCCTACATGATTGTGAGGCGATCGTCTTCTTCATCGCGAGCATCCCCAACCCCACCTAACCCTAATCTTTCTCTATGTACCATACGCTTTGCTCTTCGTCGTCGTTGCCACTGTCGCCGTGTCGCTGATGAGCTACACCTGGCATCTCCCTAGCGCGGATTTGTCGCCGCCACCGCCGCACCACCTGCGAGCTCCGGCTGTCACATCTAGAGGGGTTGAGGGAGGTGGGGCGTATGTGTGTGGGGTGGTAAATTAGAAAGGATTGCCAT
This sequence comes from Triticum aestivum, assembly GCF_018294505.1. Lineage (NCBI taxonomy): Eukaryota > Viridiplantae > Streptophyta > Magnoliopsida > Poales > Poaceae > Triticum > Triticum aestivum. The sequence continues at coordinate 705,205,360 of NC_057807.1, forward strand.
TTTGCTTAAACATGTGTGCACCCAAGACGTTTCTGAACTGTTGGTTAAAACTCTTGATTATGGACGGCGCGCGACTCGATCATGTTATATTGTACTAGTACGTTTGAGAGGCGATGGTGTAGAGTTTCAACATTTGTGCACTCAACAGTAGTACATTACGCACATGTGGTATGCACATTTGGGTCAGCTGCTTCCCCCATGGAACCGATCGGTCGACAGTCCTTGTGTACGGTGCGACGGTGTCCAGTAACAGAGTCGACAGCACCGTGCTGTAGATGGACGTACGGTACGGCACGGCGCAGCGGAAGGAAGGAGACATGGATGTAGTGGCGCCAAATTAAAGGGCCTGCGTACGTACACCACTGCAACGGCGGCACATAGATACAGCTAGCGGCCGACCAGCAGAGAGAGCAAAGCAGCCACCCGTAGCAGACGAAAGAGATTACATGCATGTCATGCGTGGGCTCGTCATCGTACTCGTACCACCCAAAACCTCGACCATGGAGGCCGTTGTTCCATCTCTGCATGCAGGCATGCAGCACGCGCGATCGTGGAATGGATCGATGCGGATAGCAGATAGCATGATGGGAGCACGCGGAGCGATCGATGAATCGATAAGGAAATAAAGAGAAAGCGAGGGATGATTCATGAGCAAGGCTGCGCCGTCGCGTCGATGGCACCAAAGCATGAAAAAGTAGAGTGGTGTATGCTGGAGTATGTATCAGGCCATCACAGCACAGGCAGCAGCAATAGCAGAAGCAAGCAGCTGGCTGGCTATTCGATCCTAGTACACCTAGTAGAGTAGAGTATTGTTGTTTTTTAACCGCGAGGTAACAGTCTCTGGCCTGGCCACCAGCACTATTAATTAAAGTAGACACCGGTAGCTTAGCCGCGTCTACTGCATTGCGCATTGCTCAGCTCCCTCAGTGGACGCTCAAAGCCTCAAAGCAGACAGAGATAGAGAGAGAGAGAGAGCAGAGTTCGCAGAGCACGCACGCCATCCTTGTATCCTTTCCTTGCTATTGCTAGAGTATATATAAAGTGCAACACTGCCCACAGCTCCATCTACTCAAGCTACAAGCGGATCCATCCATCCCAGTCCCGGTGAGGGAGCACATATATAGCCGGCCAGCTGCGCCTGCGCTGCAGAGTGCAGAGTCGAGTGGGGTGTGGGGGTAGTATTCGAAAGCAAGAAGAGGAGAGGCTGAACCAGCCGGTGGAAGGGAAGGGAGTCGAAGAGAGGGAGGGGGAGAAGATGCTGGCCTGCATCGCGTGCGTCAACAAGGAAGAAGGCGGCGGCCGGGAGAGGGAGCGGGACGGCGCCGGCGGCGACAGAGACGGAGACACGCCGACATGCAGGGACCCCGTCAAGTCGCTCACCTCCCAGGTACGTCCGTCCGTCCGTGCATGCGGTGAGTTGTCGGTTTTGCTTGCACCAGCAGCGCCATGCCGATGCATCTAGGCATCTACTCCCTCCCTCCGTCCGTCCGAGAATACTTGTCCTCGAAATGAATAAAATGGATGTATCTATAACTAAAATAAGTCTAGACACATCCATTTCTAGGACAAGTATTTTGGGACGGAGGGATTAGTAGCCAGGCATGTACGTAGATCCTCCTTAATCTGCCGGTAAGATGCATGCATCTTGGTGCAAGTTGGTTGATTTCTTCAAAGGCGCATGCGCGCGCACGGAGCTCTCTCTGCCTTGCTGTGAGCTGTTGTTGGATCCTTGCACTGCCTGTCGTCCCTAACTTGTTCAAGTAGTACGTACGTAAGCGCAGCAGCGACCGAGCTTCTCGATGGATCTCAACACCCACGGCCATGGCCCATGGGAGGTGCAACCACTTGTTTGTTATTAGTACTATTTCTGTATGTAATGGTTTTTGAATTTGGGACGTACGGTGTCTGTCCACTCCTCCCAAGCCAACATGCATGACAAGTATAGTAGTAGGAGTAAACATGTAGCTTTAGTTTTTGTTGTTAAAGTTGATAGCCACGGTTGAGGATGATGATGATGTTGGTCTCTAGTGGTGGTGCGGCGGTAGTGATTAGCTGCTATGCGCGCGTGGCGTCGCTTTCCTTTCCTTTGGTTTGGCATATCATATCATATCATATGCAGAGACAGACAGACATCCAGCAGGGACATGTCGTCGTCCTACCCCCACCCCCATCCCTAGCTACCCGGCCGGCCGGTCTGTGCTTTCCGACCGTCTTGTCGTCGCGGCCCCCGATGCGGGGAGCAAGCAAGCAGGCTATTCTATGCTAGCATGAGAGCTATAGCCATGAGGGGACCCCCCACCTTGCTTGCATAGTGATGATCCAGAGGGAGGGAGGGAGGGAGAGACCGAATGAATCATCTTCTTCTCCCCTCTTGCCTCTGTGAGACTGTGCGTGTAGGCGGCGATCCCGATGCACGCACATGTCCATGTCCGATCCATCCATCCATCTGCGCAGCTACACGGCTACACGGCCGGCCGTGGGCTCCATATGGACCATGCTTCTCCCTGTCTACAGTACTAGTACATGCATGCATGCATGCTGCTACGGCTACTGCTGCGTTGCGTTGCGTTGTGTTGCGTGCACCAGGACGACCGACCGACCGGTGCATCAACAACCTCTCGCTCCACACGGCACTGCTGCTGCGCATTACAGTTACAGTTACATATGGACACAGCTGGGTGGGGTGGGGTGGGTGCAGCCTCTCTCAAGGTAGAGCTACAATCCATCCTATCATATCCTGCAGGTGCTGCTGGGTTGGTTTTTCCTGTGTTTTGCTTTGTTCAAACCTTGTAGTATTAGTATACTATTCCCTCCACCTCATAATATAAGAGTGTCAAAAACGCTCTTATTATAGTATTATAGTAGGACCGAGGGAGCACATACATTCTCCATTCTCTCTTTAGCTTGTACGTAAGCGTTACGTGCCTTTAATCGGATCGCTGCTCATCCAGGGCTTTAATCGCCACTCATCAGCGAGCGCCAAAAAAGAAAAGAAAAAAGAAGAAAGAAGAAACGCTTCCATCCATCCGACGATCAGAATACCACGAGGGGATGGGAGGGAGATGTCTTTTCTCTTTTTCCTTTGGGCAAAGTGCAAGCATATATGCCATGGCCATGCATGGCATACGCCAACGCCAATGCCAAGCACAGCAGAGCAGCGCACTGCATGCCAAAGTTTCTGCCACCCTCAGCCTCTTTATTCTCCTTCTCTTTTTGTTAACATATGACCACTATAGTACACTAGTAACACACACACACACACACACACACAGAGACGAATATCTCTGCCTCTACAATTCAAAGCCAACATGCATGCATACTTTTCCTTTTCTCACCGGCCAAAGTCCAGCTAATTTCAACTTCCAAGCATCTACTTCATTCTTCAACATTGCTGCCGGCCGGCCAAACCTTCAGTCCACACATGTAGTGCTAGTGTACAACATTGACCTGCTTGACACTCACCACTTATCTCTTGTCAACAGTCCACACATTGGATTGTTGCCTTCTTCTTCTGAATCCTTGCTCTTTAAGCCAGCCCAGGTGATGCCCAGGATACTGCTTAATTAACAATGCCTTCTTCTTCTGAATCCCTGCTCTTTAATTAAGCCAGCCCAGGTGATGCCCAGGATACTGCTTAATTAACAACTTCCTCTTTAAGCTAACTCTCTCTCTCTCTCTCTCTCTCTCTCTCTCTCTCTCTCTCTCTCTCTCTCTACTGAACCGCACCAACATGTTCGGAAAAGAATTCAAAACTAGACCACACAACAAGTTAATCAAAGATGGCCTGGTCAAAATCAGGGGGCAGACAGATAGAGACAGTGTAGGCCATGGCATCATGCCTGCACTGCTGCTGCAACCATGCATGCATACATATTTCGTTTAGATACAACCACCGTTCACTTTGTGTCGTCTCCTTGTGGAGGGTTTCCTGGAACAAAGCAAAAGGAACATACAAAATTCATCCATTCCATTCCATACTATATATGCTTCTTTCAAAAATATGTGTTCAGATGCAACAAAGTGTTCATTCCCCTCTTCTTTTGTGTGGCAAAGAAGCTTTGATCCCCTTCAAACCTTCTTGCTCACAACACACATCAATTTTTTTATGTTCTTTTTGGACCCCAAAAAAAGTTCGTGTAGATGTCCCATCCCCATATGAGATGTAAGGATATATCGATGTGGAAGGACGTATGGTTTCATATATAAATGTGCGCGGAGGGATTCCTGCAACAAAGCACAAGCGTAAAGCAAATACCACAAATGATCAACCATGCATTTATCTATTCATACATGTCTTCAGATGCTTCTTTCTAAAAGATAAATGTGTTCGATCAAAGAGTGCCCATGGACTATTCCTCCCCCTCTCCTTTTGTCACAAAGAAGCTTTGATCAACTTCAAAACTTGCTCCCATATCAGGCTCCTCCTTTGTTCTTTCCTTTTCTTTTTCTTTCAATCTCTTCTCTTTTTGAACGGGAAAAAAAAAGTGCATGTAGATGACTCATCCCCATACAAGATAGTACTACATGGTTGGGTAGATTGATGTACAAGGATGCATGCTTTCTCAAAAGGAGAGAATGTGAAAGAGATCCCCTGGCCTGGCCTGGATGGATGGATGGACAGATAGACAGGGATGTGCCAAGCATATTGCTGCTGTACTGTAAGTCTGTAACCTCCAGCAGCAAGGCAAGAATCCAATCCCCAGCTCTGTGCTGTGCTGTGCTGTGTGGGGATCTTCAATTTTTAAATTCTAGCTTTTGCCTGATAAAAGAGGTCAGGGAGAGAGGTGCATCAAAAGATGGGTGCTAGTGCTACCATGAAAGGGGGTAAATCTGACTGTAGATGAAACATACAGGAGACTGGAAAAACACCATGGGCAGAGCCACAGAGGTATATATCTATAGTGGTATGTGTGTGGTTAAAGAGAACAAAAAGAAAAGCAAATGGGTCAGAGAATCCATCCTTGTTTGCTTGCTTGCCTGCCTGCTTCAACTGGCCCTGTCTAAGCTTGCTAGCTGCAGAGAGCAACATTGTACTAGTGCAGTGACCATGTAGCAGTTTACTTAGTTATCTTGCTTGGAGTAAGAATTTACCACATACTGTCATGAATTGTAAGTAGAAACTAAGTGTAAAACAGCTACCCAGCACTATGTTTCTTCTGTGTGAGTGAAAGCAACAAACATGTCATTGTGCGGTCTGAACTGAATAAAGAGAGTTTACCAGTGGAGGTCAAAGCAGAGGAGTGAAACATAACCTTTGAACATGTCATTCCTCTGACCCCTAAAGTCGCACCAGGAGCCGGCATCATCTGGCATTCACATTTGGCCGGAGACCCCCGCATTATATATAAAATGGCCATGTTGAATGAAGCTTGTCTGAACTTCACACCAGATGGCACAGTAAAAGTGCAAAGATTGATAGGTTGAAAATCACTTTGAGTTGAGCTTCCTCAAGTTCATTGCAGAATCCTCAGCAGTTGCTTGGAGACTGTTCTGATCAGTTGCTAATTGTAGTTTAGTCTGTTTAGAGTCTTTTAATCACTGAGAGAGAGATGCAGTCCTGCAGTTGCTACAATCTAGGAGTAAGTAGTATGCATCTCTGAATTTTTGTCTGTTGCATTTGATGCATGAACATCAGCTGCCACATCAATGGTGTTCTGTATTGATTCATATGTTTTGATTCTGACACTTTGAATTTTACTGGACGGTGCAGCTCAAGGACATGGTGCTGAAGCTGTCGGGCACGCAGAGGCAGGGGGTGCCGAAGCGGGGCGGCTCGCCGCCGCCGAGGGGCCGGACCACGTCCCTGTACCGCAGCGGCTACTACCGCCCGGGCGTGGTGCAGGACGACATGGCGGTGCCGCCGGCCACGTACCTGGGCCACGGCGCCGGGGGTGGCGGCACGGCGGCGTCGAGCGCGAGCTCCACGCCGGCGTGGGAGCGGCCGCCCAACGGGGGCGGGGGCCAGGGCGGCGAGGCGGCGGTGCGGGAGTGGGTGGCGCAGGTGGAGCCCGGGGTGCAGATCACGTTCGTGTCGCTGGCGGGCGGCGCCGGCAACGACCTGAAGCGCATCCGGTTCAGCCGGGAGATGTACGACAAGTGGCAGGCGCAGCGGTGGTGGGGCGACAACAACGAGCGCATCATGGAGCTCTACAACGTCCGCCGCTTCACCCGCCACGTGCTCCCCGACCCGCCCCGCGGCGACGACGACGCCGAGGTCAGTGTCACCGTCGCTCACCCGCTCCCTCTCCGTCTGTACGCCATTGTCGTGCATCGTTGCTTAAGGCTGAAGGGGCTCTTTGTTTGCGGCAGAGGGAGTCGTTCTACTCGCAGTCGCAGGTGGGCTCGACGATGGGCAGCCCCGCGGCGACGCCCTCGCCGGCGCCGGAGAGCATCGCCTGGGGCGCGGCCTTCGCCCGCCCGCAGCCCTCCGCCGCGGCCGGCGCCGGCCCAGGCGGGCCCGGCGGCGCGGCGCGGCAGCACAGCTTCCGCGGTCCGCTGTCCCCGCCGCCGCCGTCGTCGTCCAACCCGTCGGAGCGCGCCTGGCAGCAGCAGCAGCAACACCAGCAGCGCCAGAACGGTGGCCCGGAGCCTGACGCCGTGGAGCCGGCGCGGACGACCACCTCGTCCATGCCGGACGACGTGTCCATGAGCAACGCCAGCGAGCTGGAGGTGACGGAGTGGGTGATCCAGGACGAGCCCGGCGTGTACATCACCGTCCGCGAGCTCGCCGACGGCGCCCGCGAGCTCCGCCGCGTCCGCTTCAGGTCCAAATCTCCTCATCAACTCTGAATCCAGCACTGACAATTCTTTGGTGTTGTTGAGTCTTATTATCATCTTGTTGCATTGCATGCAGCCGTGAGAAGTTTGCGGAGCTGAACGCCAAGCTGTGGTGGGAGGAGAACAAGGAGAGGATACACGCGCAGTACCTCTGAATCTCCATTGCTAAAACGTGGACACTTTCACTCTGAAGCTTCAAGCTTTGTGAAGCAATGGGAGGGGGAAAGGTTAATAGTATCTGATACTACTGTCTACTGCTGCTGCTTAATTACAAGTAAATATAGGGTTTAATTTGTGTTTGGGGTTGGAGCTGGGAAAGAGAGAGAGAGAGAGAGAGAGATAGGAGGGGGGAGGGGAAAGAGAAATGTTTATTTAGTTTATTTAGGGTTTAATTAGGGCAGTGCCATGATGCCCAGCCCATGTGACCTGTGATGGACTGTCACTGCATGGATGCAGGTGTACCATGTTCATGTTGAGTATGCTTAATCCTCATTTTCTATGCATGCACACCATCTTACTATTTCACTACCTTCATTTATCTGTCAGTTTGTTTATTTATGCAGTTATAATGGTCATACAACAGACATGGCAATAACTATCCTAGCACTGCAATGTGGCTCAAAAATCACCAATGCACACTACACAGATGAGCAATAACCTTATAGGTTAATGACAACACTGGTACAATTCTGTGCATGGAAGAAATGTGCTACACACAGGCATACAGCATGATGAATCCACCATAAATCATAAGCACACACCACATGTACAACTGCTACCCAAACGAACTACGGCAAGGGACATAAACACCACGAGCCCGCAAACCCGATGCACCCTTGTCACGCGGTGTTCTTGACGGTAGTAATCTTGATAAAATGTGAAGAGAAGTGATCTAAAACATGACCGGATTCCGTGTCAAACCTTGATACTGAGAGGAGACAGAGATGAGACTTGTAGAGGGTTGGATCAAAATGTGATCTGAGCTTTGACATGGTCTTAGATCACCCCTCTTCGCATTTGCCAGGGGTTGCAAGAATACCAACTAAGAACACAAGGAGCCATAGGCAGATCGGCTTCACATGCTGAATTTGCATTCGGTAACTTACCTGACGACGGCGCCTCAATGTAGCGCCCACATCGACGAATGCAAGTCAGATCAATAGCAGCCGCGCTCATCGAACAGCAGACGCGTAGGGGGACAGAATGTACTCTCTTATCCGGGACGCCCCGTCCCTCGCCAGCATGCCCTCGAGGTCTCCGAGGATTCTAGCCAGCCAAATCTCCAGGCTGCGCTGGATTTCCTTGAAATTGTTCCTGACTGCACTTAGCGCTCTTCTTGTGCTCACTTTGGCTTCTGCTGGCAGCTCATCGCCGAAGCTGCTTTTCGCGGTCTCTGCTTGCACTGTGCCGAGCTTCTGCCTTGTTTCAGCTGCTCGGTGCTGAAGGTGGAATGCTTCCAGCAAGTACTCTGTTTGCCGCTGTGTTCTGAACTCCGAGTTGAGTGTCGAATCACAAGGGTCATTCGCTTGCTGCACAACAAATAGATATAGGTTAGGTTCTTTTTACTGCGGTGGGTTAAAAGCTATGACCTCTATCTATAATAGTTATAGGAAGCAGAAGATGCGACTGACTTCAAAAATCAGAGTATTCTCTATTCTGCATCATCAAGAGTCATGCTATAGAACCAGGAAAAAATTGCTACTAGCCAAAAATATTGCTCTTACTACTACTATGAACCAGGAAAAATTATCAATGCAGCAATAGCCAGACCATATGTTGTATTATGTGTTTATACAACAGGTATGCAGTAATACCAAGCTAGGCCATATAGACTGCATGTGCTACGCGAGAGCAGTAAGCATATGCCATGTCAGATGATCAAAGGTAAAACCTACCATTCGTTTGCAAAGATCCTCAATCTTCCCAGCAAGAGTTTGGTATCTCTTTACTTGCTTCCTCAGCACCAACGGGATCTTGGATAGATCTCCATTTCCAACCTTCTCCAGATTAATTAACTCCTGCTCAAGCTGCCGAAGCTTTGCAGGAACTCCTGACGATTCCACATCCACCTTCCAAGGTGATTCCCTCCTGGTGAAAAAAGATGATTTATAAACAACAAAGACGCTGCTTTACAAAACGACGTGCCTCAGTTAAGTACTTACCGTGGTACGGCATGCTTTGTGTTGTACACTGATTCAACCGATTCGTACTTCATGTCCTGCAAGACGCCAGTTAAAATGAGTGATTAAATGGGCAAAATAGGTCACAGTCCAACAATGCTCTATTAGCCTAACTGAGCCACAGCTTTCTCCAAACCTTAATGTTAGGTGTCATCAATGGCACGAGCTGATACACATAATTACAAGAAAATATAAAAATAGTATGTGCCTTTCGTTTTATGTACCACTGTTTATGCAAAGACATATTTTGTTCAATACGAGCAAGCGAGAAAAAAAATTATATGTAGAATGGTTGAGACAATAAACCTCGCAAAGGAGTTTAGTTATTGAGTGTACTTTAGCTGAGTCTGAACCAGGAAAACAAGTAGCTTGCCAGCCATAGCCCTATCTAAAATGAAGGATGAAATTTCTGAGAACTAGGTACTCATTGGCCGATGCTGTTTCAGTTCAAGTGACTATCTACAAGATAGTCACTTGAACCAGCTAGTGAATCATCCTCAACTGAGTTGGTTAACTATATCCAAGAGTTGCTGATTTTATTCACTATTTTGCTTTCTGGGCACTGCATACTTGAGAACAGAGGTAAATGTCTTAACATTAATTTGGGACAAGTGGAACAAAGCATAGGGAGGGAGAGGTCGACAAAGGGTTTGCAGTTTACACAAAGGAAAGAACGGAATATGACAGCACAGAACAAACACCATAGGATCTTACAGGCTGTAGGACCTAAATAAGGCTTTATGTATGGATCATACAAAATGAACCTAGCGAAATTTGTAACTTGAAAGTCCAAAAATAACTCTATATCCCTATCAATACAAACTTGTGGAATACATATAAGGGAGCAGAGATCCAAATTCGTCCTTGGCAAAGAAACACAAGATTACCATTATTCTGTTATTGCAGGCATCTGTAATGTTTTGACATACATGAGAGCAATAGCAAGCAGGGAGTGCATACGTGCACATCTCTGTTGCCATACTAGATTATATAGGAACATTGAGGAATCTGCACTTTACAGAAGTACAGAACCAGGCATGAACTTTTTTCTTCAGTAAATGCATATGAAGCCATAAAAGGCATGAACTGAGTAGTGAGAAAAAAACAGGCATGAACTGCTGTGTGTGGTTTATCTATATTTCAACAAGGCACTAAAACTTGTACTGAAACAGGCTGAAGGAATACATGACATGACATTATGCTGAGAAAAGGGCAGAGCTAAAAAATACAGGTTTTCTTCCTGTGCAGTACTCAACTACTCATCTTACAATACAGGGCACTGTTACCATGAGCAAACTCCAGGATGCCTGTAAGGCTGTGACAACTATATAGGTCTAGAAATGGGCCAGATGAGATTCTTTCAGGTAGCTTTGTTGGATGCAGATGCCGGGATCCTAATTGATCCAAGGGTCTGCTGTTATGGATACGACAGGCATGGCACATTGCTCCTGGAGATTCATGGGTATCAAGCTCTCCTGGAAACATGTGTATGCAGACCTACCACAGGATAGTGCATCAACCAAACAAAACTGATAAGTTGAGATATCATGGAGCATCTGCGATTGGTTGAGTTGTTTCTACAAACGTTGTTGCTATCCTCCTATACAAAGCAAAGTCAAGTTAGAGTGTGAGTGTCCACTCACAGCTCCTATTCTTTGGATACCTCGAGATACCACTAGTATGTGCCCACTTGATCCCCCCATGTGACCACATATTCTTTTACCTTTGGTTCTCCAAGCATCACTAATTCTTGTAGATCACGCTTTGAGCAACGGCATCGCAACTCGTTTGGACAAATTTTCACAATATGGTTGATAGCCTCAATGGAAGCTTTGCAGGCCATGTAATATAGAAAGAGCAACTGAAGCACCGAACGGCAGAGTGGGTTCAAAACAACAGTTTTCTTCCAATTATTTCAAAACGAAGAGTAAATTGCAATGACAGCTATCACTGCTGAACATTATGTGAAGCAACCTCCTGGACACAACAAATCAGTTGAAATAGAAATGATGCGCACACATCCAGTGAGCACCCAATGAAACAACAGAATCAAATAAGAAACTGGGTATGGGCATGAACTTTTTTCTTCAAGAAATGCATATGGAGTCATAAAAGGCATGAACTGAATAGTAGTGAGGAAAAAAAGGCATGAACAGCTGTGTGGCATTGGTTTATCTATATTTCAACAAGGCACCAAAACTTGCATGTAAGAAATAGGCTGAAGGAATACATGACATGGCATTGTGCTGAGGGAAGGACAGAGCTAAAAACTAAATGGGTGTTCTTCCTGTACAGAAACTAAGGTCAGCAGCCGTATGATGATCTTGGTGCAGTACTCAACTACTGTTACCATGAGCCAGATGAGAGTCTGTGTTGGATGCAGATGCAAGGGTGCCCCCACCCCGCAGAAACAGTGCCCAAGATGGATCCTAATTGATCCAAGGGGCTGCTGTCAAAGTGGTCATTTGTCTGTTGTATTGTGGATACGACATGCATGGCACTTTGCTCATGGTCATGGAGATTCAGGGGTATCCCTATCACTATCACTATCACTATCACTCCTGGAAAAATGTGTATGCATATGCAGACCTACCAGTGCAGTGCAGGATAGTGTGTTTAGCATTGAGCATCAACCTTGTTACAGAAGTGATAGGAGCACGGGCAAAATCTGCGATTAGTGCAGGTGTTTCCACAACTACAAATTTCTACCAGGATAATGTAGGAGTGGTCTTCAGAATGATTCTATGATGTTTAAAAGCAGCACCGGATTCGATGGAGTATCCATCGGTTTACATTACTAATATGTTTATTTACGTTCTTCAGAGTTAAATCAACTGAAGAAGACACGCACTTCCATGGTGGAATCATGGCAGAAGAGAGGTCCATGGGCGAAAAGGGGGAACTTTTTGTCGGTTTACCTGCCACCCTTTCGAGCGCGAGTCCATCCAGGGCGGCATTCCCGACGCCGCCGCCGCGGACGAGGAGGAGGAGGTGTAGAAGTCGTCGCCGCCGCCGAAGCCGTCCTGCTGCTGCCGCTGCTGGGCGTAGAGCGCGGCGGCCGCGGCCAGGGCCTCCGCGTCGGTGTCGCCGTAGCCCTCGGCCGGATCCGACTGATGCTGCCGCCGCTGCTCCCGCGCACCGAGTTCGTCATGCCCGGCGCCGTTGCCCGTGGCGGCGAGGAGCGCGCTGAGGAGCCCGTCGCGGTCGGCGGCGTCGCGCTCGAGCCGGTCGGCGCGGGCCCGGAGCGCGGCGGCCTGGGCCTCGGCGTCGGCGAGGCGCGCGCGGAGGTTGGCGGCCTCGTCGCTGGCGGCCGCGGCGCGGGCCAGCAGGCGGCGCTCGGCCTCGGCCCAGGACGCGCGGTGGCCCGCGAAGATCTCGGCGGCGCGCGCGTTGGCCCGGGCGTCCTCGCGCCGGCGCGCCCGCAGCTGCCGCAGCTGGTCCTCGGCGGCGAGGAGGCGCGTCGCCAGGACCCGGCCCCGCGACTGCAACGACGCGACGTGGCGCGCGCCGGCGGCGCCGCCCGGGAGCGAGGCGAGGAAGAGCGCGAAGGCGAGGCCCAGGTAGGCCGCCAGGGCCTCGGCGCCGGCGGCTGTGTCCTGCGGCGGTGGAGGGGGCTTGGCCGGCGGCGCGTCGTCGGCCGCCATTGTTTAGGGGGAGCGCGTGGACTGGCGGAGAGCGACGGGTCGGAGAGGAGTGGCGATGGCGACTCACTGTGTGGGTGGAAGGAGATAGATTTGGGTGACGGAAATGCCCCTGTCCATCTGTGTGATTGTGTGTGTGGGCCCGCACGTGATTCGGTGGAAAGTCGTGATGATGATTGACGATTAGGATAGTGTGGTTTGGCCGCTCCTTGTCGCCCCGCAGGTCGGTCCTACTATTCACACGGCGACGGTTTTTTTTTTTTTTGAACAAAGAGGGGCACCAGAGGCGCCAATATTCCATTCATCTCATAGACATTGTACAACAGTGATACACATCTCACCATAGAGTTTTTTCCCCCTAGGGCGACCTAGGGTTCCACAGTTCCTCTCGCGGCGGCGCGAGAGTATACCCAGTTTTGGTGAAACCTACGGCAAATTCCTACGTAAAAATTCGGAGTTGAAGGCAGGGTCGTGCTCCTAACAGATCATGCGTTGGTAGGAGGCGATCTCATGGCGGAAAAAGTGAAGGAAACCCTGGCGGGAGGTGCTGGCGGCGGCGATGCATCTGGCAACAGGGTTGGGGGGGATGCGACCCCCTCGGTCGAACCCAATCTTGAAAGTAAGTTTGAGGGTCTGAATCTGTTCAGAGAGGAGGAAGAAGAGCTGGATTTGTCAGGGGAAGTGGAGGGTCTGCTGGAGGAGACGAGATGGCTAGGAGTTTTTAGGGTTCATACCCAAAGGCCGTTTTCTCACGTAGCTCTGTTCAAGGATATGCGCAATGCATGGGCGTCTGCCCAGGATGTGATCTTCAAAGCAAAGGGAGAGAGTCGGTTTATTGTTCAGTTCATGTGCCTGGGAGACTGGAATAGGGTTATGAACGGAGGCCCGTGGCTGTTTAGACGGGAGGTAGTGGTGATCGAAGAGTACGATGGGCTAACTGATGTCTATGAATATAAACTTGATTGCATACCAGTTTGTGCAAGGATCAAAGGAATTCCTGATGTAATAATGCAAAAGTCTGCACTGTCAGTAAAGACAGCGAATAAGGTGGGTGTTTATCCAATCAAAGTGTTTGTTACTGAAGGGCGCATCAACCCGGCGCAGTACCTGAGAGCTTGGGTCTTTGTGAAGCTTGATACTCCCTTGGTACAGTTTGTGCCATTGACCCTGAAGGAGTTGAGAAGGTACCCAGTAGAATATGAAAAACTCACGAAATTCTGCAACTTTTGTGGTTTAATTGGGCATGAGGTCACAGAGTGTGGTGATGGAATTCATATCCCAGAATCTTGTGAATGGGGAGATTGGCTGTTAGTGAAGTTTGACAATGGAGGTGGGCGGGGGAATCCTAATATACCCAGGGGTGGAGGAAGCATGGGAAGAGGAGGGGGCCAAGGACTAGGAAGAGGCAACCCGGGCGACCCAAATGATCAGGCTGTTGACATGGACCTGGGAGATGTCTCCATCCCTACAGCTCGGAAAAGACTGATTGGTCAGGATGGGGTCCCGGTCGGCACACCTAGTTTGGGGCATGTTAATGAGAAAGTTCTGTTAATTGAGAATGGGAGCAAGGGAGTTGTTGACAAAAGCCAGCTCAGCACCCCACAGAAGATTCATGATAACAAGAGGCTTAGGACAGGAACAGAGATGGAGAGCAGTTCATCGGCGACCTCCTTCGAGGAGGATCGCCGAAACCAATGAAAATTATAAGCTGGAACTGTCGGGGTCTCCTCGGTGCCCCGACAGTTCGTTCGCTTCTGGAGATCCAGAGGCAACATAAACCGGATGCGTTTTTTCTGTCTGAAACGCATTTGGATGATGAAAAGGCAGAAAAGCTGATGAGAAAGTTGGGCATGGATGAGAGGATTGTGGAGCCGTGCTTAGATGGTAGAACGGGCGGTTTGCTAATGGTCTGGAAGAAGGAGGTTAGGATCTACTCCCAGACCACCGCACGATGGGGGATTGACGTTCATGTGCATGAGACAAATGGTGATATTTGGAGAATGACGGGCATATATGGAGAACCAAGCTGGGAGCATAAAGACCGTACATATCAATACATGCGAGACTTGCACGCCCAGTCCAGATTACCTTGGGTTATTATTGGTGATTTCAATGAGATCTTGTTGTCATCAGAAAAGGAGGGAGGGGCGCCAAGACAGCGAGCTCGTTTGCAAGCTTTCCAGGAGGCACTTTCAGATTGTGATCTTGAGGACCTGGGATACGTGGGAGATAAATTCACGTGGTTCCGAGGTGGGCTGAAAGAGCGACTTGATCGTGCTGTGATGAATGGCGGGTGGATGAATATGCACCCATATGCAGGCCTATGTAATTTGGAGTTGGGCAAATCAGATCACAGGCCTATTTTGCTAGATACAGAATATCTCGCAGGCGTGGCAGAGGCAAAGCCACAGTATAAAAGGAGATTTGAAGCAAGGTGGTTAGAATAAGAAACAGTGGAGGAAATCGTCAAAACAGCATGGCCAAAGGCGCATCACCGAGGCCTCTATGGTAAATTACATGAGAAAGTGGATGTTGTTCACCGTGATCTGCATGAATGGGATAGGAAAGTTCTTAAAGGCCCTCGGGTGCGCCTGAACAAAGCCCAAAAGGAATTGGAAAAGCTGATGCAAGCTCCATTCACAAATGAGGTTCGCTCGAGGCAGAAGGATTTATCAGTATTGATAGAAAACTTGCTTGACCAAGAGGAAATTTTCTGGGCCCAAAGAGGCAATGTTAGATGGCTTTGTAGAGGTGATCGTAATAGTCAGCATTTTCATAATTTTGCCTCTGCTAGGAAGAGGAGGAATCTGATTAAGAAACTGAAGGATAATAATAATGGCTGGGTGGAGGGAAATGATAACCTCAACCCGCTCATTTCAAATTATTTTTCTGGGTTGTTTTCCTCCGAGGTTACAGATTATGATCAAAACCTATTAAGTACGGTGAAACAAAAAGTTACTACTGAGATGAACACAAAGCTGATGGAGCCCTACACGCGGGAGGAGGTAAAGAAGGCTCTTTTCCAGATTGGGGATATGAAGGCACCCGGTCCGGATGGTCTGCATGCAATCTTTTTCAAACGTTTCTGGCACATTCTAGGTGATGAACTTACTGATGAGGTGTTAGAGGCAGTACACAACAGATCAGTACCGACCGGTTGGAACCAAACAAATATAGTGCTAATCCCTAAGGTCGACAGTCCGGAAGTAATAACACAATATCGACCTATCAGCTTGTGTAACATTGTGTACAAAATCATATAAAAATGATTGCAAACAGACTCAAGAAGGTACTTCTAGAGGTAATATCTCCAACACAGAGTGCTTTTGTTCCTGGAAGACTTATAACTGATAATGTGTTAGTTGCTTATGAATGCTTTCATGCAATAAACAAAAATACCCATGGCTCGAATGGATTTTGTGCGGTAAAATTGGACATGATGAAGGCTTATGATAGAGACGAGTGGGGCTTTCTAGAACAAATGATGCTGAGGATGGGATTTCATTCGGATTGGGTGGAAATGATAATGAACTGTGTCTCCTCAGTAACATATAGAATAAGGTTTAATGGAGTGGAGTCAGATGAGATCATACCATCAAGAGGTTTAAGGCAGGGTGACCCTCTCTCTCCATACTTGTTTTTGATCTGTTCGGAAGGGCTCTCTAGCCTGTTAGCTCATGAAGAAGAAATAGGTGGTATTGAAGGAATTTGGGTTTGCAGAGATGCACCATCTATATCACATTTGCTTTTTGCAGACGGCTCGCTGATCCTTATGAAAGCAAATGCCCACAATGCTAATACACTGAAAAGAGTTCTAGATGTTTATTGTGGGAGCAGTGGCCAGTGTGTAAGTACTCCAAAATCGAGCATTTTTTTCAGCCCGAATACAAGTGTGTTGGTTAGAGAAGAGTTATGTACAAGTCTGAATATTTTAACTGAGGCATTAACAAACAAATACCTGGG
Source organism: Triticum aestivum (assembly GCF_018294505.1). Classification (NCBI taxonomy): domain Eukaryota; kingdom Viridiplantae; phylum Streptophyta; class Magnoliopsida; order Poales; family Poaceae; genus Triticum; species Triticum aestivum. Next base: position 705,221,921 of record NC_057807.1, read on the forward strand.
TCTACCCACTATGGTGGGAGTGGATAGAAGTGATTGTTTTCAACACCTTATTGACAGAATTTGCCAGAGAATTAAGGGTTGGAAAGAGAAAGTGCTCTCAATAAAGGGGAAAGAGATTTTGTTTAAGGCAGTAGGCCAAGCAATTCCCTCGTATGCTATGTCAGTTTTTAAACTTCCAAAAAGCATTTGCAAGGCAATTACGGATGAGCTTGCAGGTTTTTGGTGGGGTGATAGTGAGGAGTAGAAGAAGATGCATTGGTTTGCATGGTGGAAGTTATGCATCCCGAAGAATGAGGGAGGATTGGGGTTTAGGGACTTACACAGTTTCAACCTTGCTTTATTAGCAAAACAGTGTTAGCGCCTACTCCATAATCCCGAATCTTTGTGTGCACGAGTTCTAGGTGCAAAGTACTACCCTGATGGAAACATACTTATGGCGGGACCAAAGAAGGGTTCCTCCTTCACTTGGCAAAGTATTGTAGCGGGTATACAAACTTTTAAGAGAGGATGCATCTGGCGTGTGGGTACGGGTTCACAAATAAATATCTGGAATGATCCCTGGATACCCATTAGTGAGAATAGGAAAATTATAACTCCAAGGGGAGCAACCATGTTGAGCAAGGTGGAGGAATTAATTGATTCTTATACTGGACAATGGGATGAGACTTTGATCAGAGATGTGTTCTGGCCAGTTGATGTACACCGGATCCTACAAATTCCTCTCTGAGTGCAGCTGATGGACGACTTTGTATCATGGCATTATAATCGATTTGGTATATTTACAGTTCGATCGACATATCATGTGCAATTCCAGCACCAGTTTGGACGCAGGGATAATATAAATGCAGCACAAGGCAGTCGACCAAACCATATATGGAAACGTGTGTGGGGTTTGAGAATCCCAGGCAAAGTTAAACACTTTGTATGGAAGGTGATCAGGGGAGTTCTACCATGCCACGGAACCCTAGCAAAACGACATATACCAGTCACGGGACAATGCCCGATATGCCAGATAGGATACGAAGATTCACATCACTATTTATTCACATGTAGAAGAGCGAAGGATATATGGAAGGAGCTGGGACTCGAGGATGAAGTTATGCAAGCCATTGCGGAGGACTGGTCAGGCGCATTCACTTTGGCTACTCTCTTAGAGCGTCATGAGTCAAAAAACAGTCTATCTGTGGCAGAGCTAACTGCGGTGGCAAGCTGGTATATCTGGTGGCAACGACGACAAATTGTTAAGGGCGAGGTAGTCCGACAGGCACACCAAACCGCAATATCGATAAGAGTTTTAGCAACAAACTTTATCCTCACTAACTCCGAACCAGCCATTGGTTGCACGTGATCGTATGTGGCACAAGCCAGCGAGAGGAGTAGTTAAAATCAATGTGGATGCATCTTTCAGCGCTGAAAATATGAATGCAGGCACATGAGCTGTTGCACGAGATGAACATGGTGATTTCATAGCAGTTGCTTCATGGTTCATACCGCATGTGGTGTCAGTAGATGCAGCAGAGATGATTGCTATCAGGAATGGTTTCTACTTGGCAGGCAAGATCGGGTGCAATATCCTGCATATTGAGTCGGATAGCTCAAATGCAGTGTCAGCTGTCAACTCAGAAAATCTCCTGGGGCAGGAAGCTGCTATCCTTCTGGAGAGCAGAGAGATGGGCTTGGATTATGCGAAATATGAAGTAAGCAACTGTCCTGGGGAGGCAAATTATGTAGCTGATTGTATAGCTAAATCCTCTCTTGCTAGTAGATCTTCAGATTTTTGGGAAGGTGCCATCCCAGATTTTATTTCTCAACACTTTGTAAACGATCTTGCCATTCTGTGAGAAATAAAGGTTTACCTGATAAAAGAAAAACATTGTACAACAGTGATTACATAGCCCTGCGAGAAAAGAGTTTGGAAGATGGACTCAACTGGACAACAGCTATTTCTATGAGAAGAATTAGTACAACTAAAGATAGGCCTAGAAAAAGATTGTCTAATTGCCTGATGAGCACAGTTATGCGCTACCCCATTTATATCTCTTTTAATATGATACATTGCATGGGTTAGAAATTGTACTATTTTGTGGAAATTTGCAATTTGCACTATAATCTCCCAAGGGACCTGCAGATTCAAGCATTGCCCCTTCTCTCTTTTTCTCTTTTTTTTTGTTTTTTTCTCTCTTTTTTGGGCTCTCCTTTTTTGGCCTCTTTTTTTTTGTCCGGAGTCTCATCCCGACTTGTGGGGGAATCATAGTCTCCATCATCCTTTCCTCACATGAGACAATGCTCTAATAAGAAGATCATCACACTTTTATTTACTTACAACTCAAGAATTACAACTCGATACTTAGAACAAAATATGACTCTATATGAATGCCTCCGGCGGTGTATCGGGATGTCTAATGACTCAAGAGTGATATGTATGAAAGAATTATGAACGGTGGCTTTGCCACAAATACTATGTCAACTATATGATCATGCAAAGCAATATGACAATAATGGAGCGTGTCATAATAAAACGGAACGGTGAAAAGTTGCGTGGCAATATATCTCGGAATGGCTATGGAAATGCCATAATAGGTAGATATGGTGGCTGTTTTGAGGCTAGAAATGGTGGAAGGATGAGAGTGCGTATAATCCATGGACTCAATATTAGTCATAAAAAACTCACATACTTATTGCAAAAATCTATTAGTCATCGAAACCAAGCACTACATGCATGCTCCTAGGGGAAGGATTGGTAGGAATTAACCATCGCGCGATCCTGACCTCCACACAAAGGATGACAACCAATAAATACCTCATGCTCCAACTTCGTTACATAACGGTTCACCATACGTGCATGCTACGGGAATCACAAACCTCAACACAATTATTTCTACAAAACACAATTACTCCACTAGCATGACTCAAATATCACCATCCTCATATCTCAAAACAATCATTAGGAATCAAACTTCTCATAGTATTCAACGCACTTTATATGAAAGTTTTTATTACATCCCTCTTGGATGCCCATCATATTAGGTCTAAATTCATAACCTTGGGGTGCCTTGGGCATCCCCAAGCTTAGGCTCTTGCCACTCCTTATTCCGTAGTCAACCCAAAACTTGAAAACTTCACAACACAAAACTCAACAGAAAATCCTATAAGCTCCGTTAGTATAAGAAAATAAATCACCACTTAGGTACTGTTGTGAACTCATTCTAAATTCATATTGGTGTTATAGCTACTGTATTCCAACTTCTCCATGGATCATACCCTCCGATACTACTCATAGATTCATCAAAATAAGCAAACACCACAATGAAAACAGAATCTGTCAAAAGCAGAACAGCCTGTAGTAATATGGACACTTTCGATACTTATGTAACTGCAAAAATTCTGAAAAAATAGGACAACACAGACAATTTGTATATCAATCTTGTGTAGAATATTCAGATAAAAAACATTCCAGTGAATTTTCAAAATTCCTGGACTAAGCGCAAAAGTTTTTGTTTTTACACAGAATCAAGTCAACTATCATCCACACTATACCAAAGGCTTTACTTGGCACTTTATTGAAACAAAAGCTATAAAATATGATTACTACAGTAGCATAATCATATGAACACACAAAAACAGTAGGGGTAAATATTGTGTTGTCTCCCAAAAACGCTTTTCTTTAATGCCTTTCTAGCTAGGCATGATGATTTCAATGATGCTCACGTGAAAGATAAGAATTGAAACACAAAAAGAGCATCATGAAGCATATGACTAGCATATTTAAGTCTAAACCACTTCCTACGCATAGGGATTTTATGATCAAACAATTTATGGGGACAAGAATCAACTAGTATAGGAAGGCAAAACAAGCATAACTTAAAAACTTTAAGCACATAGAGAGGACTTGATATTATTGCAATTCCTACAAGCATATACTCCTCCCTCATAATAATTTTCAGTAGCATCGTGAATGAATTCAACAATATAACCATCATATAAAGCATTATTTTCATGATGCACAAGCATAGAGTTTTTATTACTTTCCACATAGACAGATTTCTTCTCATGAATAGTAGTGGGAGCAAACTCAACAAAATAATTATCACGTGAGGCATAATCCAATTGAAAATTAAAATCAAGATGACAAATTTCATGGTTACAAATTTTTAGAATCCTCAAATTCTGAAAGGAAAAAAGATATGCTCAAATTTCAATTTTTGTGGATTTTCGTTAAATCTAGTCAAACTGTGGTCAAACTACTTATTCAAGAAATATTAGTGTTACTAAATAATTATTTTATTTTTTGAATTTTGGTCAAACTATGGTCAAACTATTGTCAATTTTGGTCAAACTATGGTCAAACTACTTATTCAAGAAATATTAGTGTTACTAAATAATTTTTTTTAGAATAATAGTTTCAAACTCAAACGGTGAAACGTGTGACTTAATTCTCAAGCTAATTAAACTCCTGAAGGTTAATAGGATTGACAACTTACTATTGTCAGGTAAACAACAAGTGCAAACTTTTTAACAACTTGAAAACTAGCGGGAATAGAACTCGGAAGCTAAGCGTTCTTAGGCTGGAGTAGTGAGAGGATGGGTGACCGGTCCGGAAGTTAGACGATTTGGAATGATGAGGTGTGATTAGAGATTAAATCGTCTAATAATTCAAAATTTTGAAAATCAGGAAAAAAAATCATTTTTTTTCAAAAAAATCATTAAAAAAACCTTTTGTACCGGTTGGTGTTACCAACCGGTACTAAAGGTCTCCCAGCCCCGGCGCGGGCTCGTGCCACGTGGTGGGCCTTTGGCCCCGATTCATGTTGTACCGGGACTAGGGGGTACCTTTAGGGTGTGTTTGGTTGAGGAACCAAGTAGAATGTAATGTCATGGTTCCATTCCATTAGAATGGGTTCATTCCATTCTTGTGTTTGGTTGTAGTCAAATGATGGAATGGAATGGTTCCGTCTCACAGTTTGGTTGAAGGAATTGAACAAAGACAAATTTGATTCAGCTCATCTCTCTCGTAAGAATGGTGAAATTCTCATATATGAATGAGATCCTTGATTTTAATATATACTCATGGCATATACCAAGAAGTCAACTACCAATACTATAAAATTTTGAACAAATATTTCTAAATTTTACCTCACATCTCTCTTGAAAAGATGAAAAAATTGAAGAAAATCAAAACCAGGATGAACTACTGTTTCTTCCATACAATGAAAATGTTAGAAACAAAATTAATTAAACACTCTTAAAACTAGTAGAGGTGAGGTTGTTCTGGATGAACGACCCACATTAGTCCCTAAAACCAATCCAGATCAGTGAGATGTCCAGCTCCCTCCTTCCTGGTGCCGCCCTTCATCACCGGACTTGCCTGCATGTCATGGCTACTCCTCTTCCCTGCTGCCAGCGCCATTGATCTACTCATGTGCTTTCTGCTGCGTTGTAGCCGCTAGCCGCTGCTCTACTCCCGGCCAGATCGGCAACAAATCTGCGCTGCGGCGTTGCAGCTGCTCTGCTCTCTTCAGGCATGATGAAGGACTCCGGGCGGAGGTAGTCCACGCTGGGTCATGGCTTCCTTCGCAGCCGCCGCTGCCGAAGACCATCTCGCCGCCCCCCTCGCCAGTACCAGACGCCATACCTGCTTGCCTGCCGCCCCGATCCTAGTTCGCCGCCGGGGAGGGAGAGGCGGTGCCATGGGAGTCGCCAGCGCTGGTGGCAGATCGACAGGGGGAAAGAGGCGGGCGGTGGCGCTGAGATAAAGATGGGGATTGGGCCTTTGGGGTGAGTGAATTGGGGGGAGAGGTGAGGCGCAAGAGCACATTCCGCATATGGAGCGAATATGCCGTTCCCCAGAACGAGTAGGTTCTTGTTCCTCGACCCAACCAAACTCCACCTGATGACTCGAACCAAACACACCCTTAGTACCCACCCTTTAGTGCCGGTTCCAGAACCGGGACTAAAGGTCCTTACGAACCGGTATTAAAGGTCGTTTTTCTACTAGTGGGTGCCCGCACCGTTGAGATGGAGGAGACAGGGCGCGTTTAGAGCGGGCGCTTGACTGGTGTTGCTCCGTCCGCGCGCGTCAGCATTTGTGTCCCGCGTTGGGTGCATCCTCCGTCCACGTATGCGTGTTCACGGCATGATCCATGTGTGCGTCGCTCTCTAACCCGATGCCTGCTAGCTCCAGCAACCTCACCCAATGCCTTGTTCACACTTCATACCAGTACAGTATTTTCTCCAAGTCCAATGGCTGTCAATTCTTACAAAAACTAATAGTAGGATAAATGTTCATCGGCAGCTTGTGCACACTTGCGAAGTAGCAGTACAATTTATGACGCAAAAAAAAAGATGCTTCAGAGTTGAGACTAGAATTAAATACGTGAAGAAGACTGGGAACTCAAAAATAGGAAGCATGAAATACATAAGGCCCTGTTATATCGAAAACGGGAGCTCTCCCAAGTTTCCAACACCTTGTTCAACAAATTGTGCCGGCTGCTCAGTCCCGAGGATTGTAGTAGGGAAAAACAGTGAAGAAGGTCTGCAAGACGGTCAAGCAGAGCAGGAGCACCGCAGCGAAGACGGACATAGCCACCCAAGGGTTGCTGCAGTAGTTGCGCACAAGCTCGGCGTGCCACTTATGCCTTCTTCTTGACCATGCCATTCATGAGTGGGAACAGGTAGTTGTCCGCCGGAATGGGAACGTGCGCCGAGATGCGGCTGAAGAAACAGCAGTCGTTCTGCTCGCCGCTTATCTTGCTTATAAGAATGCCACCCAGGTTGAGGATCCTCATGTCCTCGGGCGTCTTGATGAGACAGTCCATGAAGATGGCATAGGCGGAGATGTGATGCCGGGTGCCTGGGCAGGCCTGCTCGAATGCCGATGAGGTTCCGGAACAGCGCATCGCTGTGGTGGCAGAGTTGCAGCGGCGGGATCTCCAGGATGCCGTGGCGGGCGTCGAAGCTGATGTCAAGGAAGCTCTCGGCGTCCGTCCTTGTCCTGAACCGAACCCCAGAATCTTGCAGCACCTTGGCGCACGGTATCCACTGTGGGAGCTCCGGAAGGGACAGGCCATCCTGGTGGCAAGAGCTGGTCGACGTGGCTCTGTTCCTGTTGTGGACGACGACGGAGATGTAGAAGAGATGAAGCAGATGGTGCACTCGTGCAATGTCTGGAGCAGGGCAGGGCTGGTAGGAGTGCAGCGGCAGCAGCTCTGGACAGAGAGAGCTGAAAAGCCGGAGGCTACCAGTCAGCAGCTGGGCGTCCTTGTCCTCGCGCTTGTCATGCTCATGCCTGAGCTCCTGAAACAGCCTCCGCACAACCAGGAAAGGGATCTGATTCTGGAGTAGCAATAGATCGCGTGTCACGAACTGCCACACCCAGTCGTGGTCTTCGTCCAACTGATTGGTGCCGCGGCCATTCCCCTTCCTTTCCGCGTACTTGAGCAACCGGTGGAGGATGAAGCAGCCGCCGGGTAGAATGTTCTTGGCCATCCCATCAGTCCGTTCCGATTCGGAATCGGAATCGGAATGAGCAATTCCGTAGCACGCCTTGACTTGGGGCATGATACGCATCATGCTCGCCAAGCACTCGAGCAGCAGCACCGGGGTCCTTGCAGGCTCCAGGAGGAGGCTGCTGTGCTGGTTGATGAGCTGCTTGCACGCAGCCCCATTTGTAGACCTCCATCTTGTGGACCGCTGATCCCAGATCCTCATCCTTGTAGGAGCAAAACGCAAGGGGTGCTACCAGTACAGCCACGGGCTTATACCCTTCGTGCTCATGTGCCTTTTGGACCACATTGCTACGTCTTTTAAGTTCGTCGGGAACCAAGCAGATGGTGGGTCGCTGCCTAGACTCGGTCGAGCTGCCATGTCTTCCAGGAGCCGCGCCGCGCAACATATCCATCGCCCAGCGGAACAAGTCGTCGGATACTTGGACTTGCTCCTTTTCTGACCATCAAAATCAGCTAGCGCACGTTAAAAAGTTGTAACACTTCTAGTAGCATTAAGTGCACTATTATTATTATTATTATTATTATTATTATTATGTGCGAAACAATTGCACTATTATATTAGCAGTAAGCAAAAAAGAGAGTGATCTAAAACGTTTAATTTTATACTCTCTCCGTCCGAAAATACTTGTCGGGGGAATGGATGTATCTAGACGTATTTTAGTTCTAGATACATCCTTTTTTATGTATTTCTTCGACAAGTATTTTGGGACGGAGGGAGTATCAGTTTACAGGGAGTAACTTCTAACGACGCAAGTTTAATCAAATCTGGTTTGACAGTCCTCATTTTTTCGAAGCAACTTCGGGAGGGGAGGTCCTTACATAAAATTTTATACAACATCAAACACTAGTCACAGTGGGTTGAGATTACCAGCCAAGTAAGAGAGGAAGCATGCATCATGGTCCATATCCCAGAGCAAAAGGACCCTGTTAACTAACGAACGTTTGCTAGGGGGAGGGGGTGTGGCACATGAAAATAATTTGGTGCTAGTTTTAGTTATGATGAAATGGAGAGGGGTGACATTTTTTTCACAAGACATGGCAGTTCCTTCCTGAGAAGCATTTTTCGTTTAAAAACTACCGCCGTTTAATCTTTTCCCACAGCTAAACTGCCATCAAATGGTGTTCGCTTTCCTCCCTCCTCCCAGCTGACGTTCGTTGGGTATCGAAGAAAAAAACATTGTATTGTTTCATTTAGTTATTATGCTACTGTGGATGGTTTCTTAGTTCACATAGTATACATACTCTATCTATTTACTATACAAATTAATCACAAATTCTACAATTTAACATGTGCTGGTTGAGCAATTATTAGGCAAGTAGTTGGACTCCGCCGAACACATAGGCGCCCCTTAAGCTTCTTATGGGATTTTGACTATAAAAAAAGGAGAATCAAAAGGGAATTAGAAGCCACTACAGTCTTCACTTTATATTCGAACAAGGAATCGAACCCGGGCTGGTCACAACAACCTCTGTGTTGTCCCTCACTCCACTCTCAAGAGCTCCTCGTGCATTTTGACTATCAAGGGTGTTTCTGGAGTATTATATGCTTATAGACAGTAATTTAGAACATGTAAATGAGTAAAGTACTATATACTGTCAACTAGAATATGGTCCATTTGGACGGTCAGTCCAATATGGCATGATTTCTATCTAGAGTGGACAATTTCCTTTTTGCCCTGCCTAGACTTTCACTTATACCCTAGGAGAGGCATTTGACCGTCACCTGATGCCTGAGCATTAAGTGCCACCTATAAGCCGTATTTTCCAACATAGTTATTCAGAAGCTAAAAGTACCATTAAAAGTAAAAGATTGCATGTGGTACCTAAACTGAGGAATGGTCTTAACGACAGACAACTTGGAAAAACGGTAATGACATTGGTATAAAAAGTATTGCTTTTGTGATAACGATGGAAGGATCCAACATATTTTTTCTCTTGTGCCCGTTTGCATCCTTTCAACACGCCTCCATTCACAACTATCACGAATATGTTCAAGGATTGTTGTGAGGTACACATCCTAAATTTAAGGCTCAAATTTGAGTGGGTTTATGCGCCTTAATATGGGCTATTTGGCTTTGTACAGATGGTTGCGGTTTTAGCAGGTAGAAAGTCCATGTTTTTGCAGGTTGGTCCAGTCCAACCTTCTGCGTGTGGACAGTTGTGGGAGTCCACAGCCTATGAGTGCAATATGTGGGAGATAGTCGGTCAGGCTATGTTCAGCCGTTTTGAATGTCGAAATCACATGATTACTTGGGCATGAGGGCGTTTTATAATCTTTCTATGTAGCTAGTGATGTTCTAGTTTACTTCTTTTTTTCTCTACATATGACATATACTGAATGTTGAGACCTTGCAATAATAGATGGATGTCAGCATTAATCGATACAGAGGGGGGTGATGGAGTCACGATGGTAACAGGAGACACGGTGTTTACCCAGGTTCGGGCCCTCTCGAAGAGAAAAACCCTACTCCTACTTTGTTGCATTGATTTCGAGGGGCTACAGAGTATATGTGATCTATGACGAGATTGTGTGATGTCTATGTTGTCATCGTAACTCCACCCCTTAGTTTGTATAGATACCATGGGTAGGGTTTACATAGGTCGGTTACATCTAAGGGTAATCGTAACCAGACGACCTCTAAATCTTTTGATAATGCGCCAAGTATTCAAAACCTTCTATCTTGGCGCTCCTGGGCTGGACAAACGAGGTCCACTTGGTTAATAATCTTGTGGGGTCCTCGGCTCGGCCTATATGTCCGGGAACAATGTGGCTAGCACCCCCCTAGTCCAGGACACCGTCGGGGTGGGGGGGGGGGAGGGGGTTCTCTTCTTTCAAAAAAAGTACTTACAAGGGAAAGTTGCCAGCTCACATGTGGAAACCTAAGCAAGAGGCTCCAATCAATGATGTTGCACGTAATGGGAATGAAGCTACTTTTCTGAAAGTTGAGGTGGAGAACTATAGCTTCATTGGAGGACTTGAGGATCTTCTGAACATCAATCACATTGTGGATGCTTGAAAATTCCACTTAGCGGCCAATTTGACCTAGCACACCACCATTGCAAGCTATGCTGACAACGGTTGCTAAAGCATCCATAACCATGACCAAGAGAAGTGGCAGAGGAGGGTCGCCCTATCGTAATCCTATGAGGTGATGAACAGGTGCATTCACGCCGCAAGACCCTGGTGGAAGAGGAAGAGAACATTGCACACACAATTCAACTATCTCATGCCAAATCCAAAGTGCTTAAGAATTTGGAGCAAGAATTGCCATGACACCGAGTCAAAAGCTCTACAAACATCTAATTTCATCAGCCATGCATTAATTTTCTTAGCTTTTAGAGATATTGCCATGCCCTACAAATAAGCAAAGTTATCGTGGATGCTTTATCCACGGACGCACGAAGGCAGTTTTGGTATAACACACTCTTCATCCTACGACGATGATGCCTAGCTAGCCTCTTCATAGTCAGTTTGCCAAAGAAATGGAACAGACTAATATAATTATAACCAGCTGTTTTTTTTATAAAGGGTGATATATTAATATCAAGATGATGCCAATTACAACCATCCTCTGCAAAGAAACCATATCAAGATCTACTCGAGACAACCAAAAGATAAAAAAGTCAGCACTCCCAACGACATGCAACAAACAAGAAGCCACACCATCCACCGTCCTTGACTCCACACGAACTATAAGAAAGGTTCTCCAAAAGCATTGCCTCTAGGAAGGATTTGACATGCTAGCATGCACCACCATCACCAAATCAAATAACTATGGGTCAGATCTTGTGGTTTTAACCCAAAGAGTGGCAATCCAAAGCAACGTCTTCAATAAAGGACGCGACATGTAAGCACCGCCATTGACGGGTGCAATTGTCGAAGGTCAGACCTAAGGTTTTCAACCTATAGCTCGAGACCCAGTACTCAACGTGCACCACCTAGCTAGAGTCACCTTGTGTTGCCACCACCACTTGCACGAGAAGACGATGCTATATGGAGGGGCACACACACACCATGGTCATAGAAAATTGAAATTCAAACTGTTCTATGTCATAAATGCCCGGAGAGAGCCTCTCACGTGCACATCTATCTCATGGACATCACAGCATGACCAAATCCATGCATGCATAAACAAACTGCCGCACCACACTGGGAGTCGGATGTCATTGGCAGCTTCAACATCTTGCACGCACTTTCAACATCCAACTCGAATGGAGGCGGCGGCGACTCCACGGTCGGGCTTAATTAACCAGGTGGTGTCATCCGGCAGCAACGAAGGGTTGGAGGGAGAGAGGGGTGGAAGTGTTCCGTCCGAGCTGCTTCAGTAGATGGGCTAATGTCCCCCTCGAACAACTTACACCTTGCAGCTTCGCGACCTTGATGTCCACTACCAAAAAAGTTCAGGGGTTTGAATTCTCCTGGTATTTATCTATTTTTTTCACGCTGGCCACGAACTAGCCCACATATCGGTCACTGTATACAACACTTCAAATCAGGAAAATAGAGGGACTGACAAGAATAAGCTGCAAATCGCGAAAACAGCCAAGCTCGTCTACTCCAAGATACCATCAAAAGGAATGTGATTATTAGAAAGCTAATTACCGTAGATTTTGGAAGTTCAAATTCAAAAGTTTCAAAAAGACTGTTAGGATAATTACTGGAATCCACCAGTATGTCTGACAACCTTTCAGTAACCAAAGGCGTAAGTGCTAATCTGCAGGTTAAGAATAAGAAGAAAATAATACTTTAGGTTTGGCAAACAATAGTTAACAGAGGGGAAACATACAGAAGCATATACGATCATCTAAGGCCAACTCCACCGCGCGACCCCAAACGGACGTCCGCTTTGTCCGGTTTCGGTCCGTTTGGGTAGGGGTTTGGGGTCGTGTCCGGGCCTGTCCTGGAATGCGGTGGCCGTGCGCCCAGCGCGCGGCCGCATCCATTTGCTCCATCCTGTCCGCGTATATTTCTTTGCAAGTCCTTAAACTTTTTTTATCATTCATTTTCGGTACATAACAATACATCATCACATTTTGACCAGTAAAACAAGGCCAAAGAAAACAAGAACCACAAGAATACATTTGGAAAGATACCCAACTTCCATAACTGCTCCTTTGAGTTGGGTTAGCGCCTTCTCGATGCATTCATTGTTGATCTATGGAGGAGGCACGACGTTGCCCCCTCCTTTCTTCTTCAAGCCAGAAGTCGACGTTGCTTCCTCACACCTAGTATCGTGCCTTGTTGCTTCTTCGCACGTAGTATCGTGCCTAGACTCTAATCTAGCAACAAATGCACTTGTCTCATCTAAAGCTTCTAAGCTAGCTAAAAGTGCACGAACATGCACTACATTTTGCTCTATCAACAGATCGATGTACTCTTCTTTCCAATACCAAAACTTGCATCCGGTCTACACAAAAAAACCTAAAGTTAGCACCACTAGTCTAATCCAAGAGCACAAACATGCACCGAAGCTAAAAGAGCACATACCCCATCGTTTAAGCACTTGATGAACACCCACCCGGGATGCTCCGGCGTTGTAGACACGCGGCGCACGACCACCCTTGGGCAGTGGTCGCACTTGATGAGGGGCAATGGTGTGCCGACGACCTTTTGGGCAAGCACCGAGCCCGACCAGCCGCCATTCACGTATCTGCCGGCGGACCACCGGCGGTGCAGATCCGAACGGCTAGAGGACGAGCCACTGCCTGCATGTGGCTTTGCGGCCCTGCCAGGGCCTTCCGGCAAGGTGCCCGGCCAGTCCATGGCGCCGCCCGGCCTCCCACAGCCGGGCGAGCTCAAGACCGACCGGATCCGCCCCAAATCCGGCCGGCGGGTGCGCAAACAAGGTGGCCGTGCTTGGGTAGCTCGGCGGCGACGAGAGGAACGGGCTGGGCAAGCGCGCGTCCGAGGTGCACGGTTGCAATGGCAGCGGGCGGCCGGCGGCGGCGAGGGGGAGAGAGAGGGGAAGAGTGTGGAAGAGTGGAGTGGATGCGGCCGGAGGGAGGAGGGGGACGGATAGAAAAAGGCACGTCCTGTGCCACCGACGGGCGGGCCAGGGGAGGACACGCGCAGACGACCCGCGCGTCCGCGTGGTGTCTGCTTCACCCAAAAAGTGGCGCAAACTTGGGCCGCGGATGGGTCGAAAGCGGACACAAAACGGACAATAGTCCGTTTGCGCCCGCGCGCTGGGCCGCCTCCTTTGTCCCTTTTACCCCAAACGGACCGGGGCGGACAGGATAGGGTCGCGCGGTGGAGTTGGCCTAACAATATACAGTCAAAATCAAAAACCAACGTAGAAAAACTTATAATAGATGCATTTTGGCTTATAAGCCAAAAATAAGCCTGACCAAACACCTCATTCATGTTAATTGATTTAAGGAAACACTTCAATGCAGATATCTGATCCATGCTTTCCATCCACCACCTCGCACTCTAGCCACATGTGTTGTGGGCCCCATGAGTCACTCTTCTCTCCCATGCGCTTGAAGATAATCAATGCAGATTAAGAACAGATTTTGTTTTTAGATGAAATTACGTTTTTTTGAAAAATATTTGAACACATGGAACGTAGTAGTAGCACTTCATTGATTATCTTCAAGCGCACACACATATGACAGTAGCAGTATAGTTTTTTCTCGTACAGCCAGCCATCTTTTACTACCTACAGTATCGCATGAACATATAGCACGAGTACCCAACGGTAGCAGTATAGTCATGCACACACTCTTGCCATTTATATCAAGCACACAGCAACGCACGCACGTATCACGCCGACAGCAAAGCATGGACGCATCACGGGCACTCGCGCACGGCCGCACGCGTCCGACCCCCCCGCTTCACGCGCTGTAAAAGAAACGAAGCTCCGAGAATGAGCTGCGTGGAGCTGGCCCAGGAAAACGGTCTTTGAAGCAGCTCCGACTTCCAGAGGCCCAAAAGCCGTAGAAGCTGCTCTCCGGAGCCGAAACAAGGTAAACGATTGCAGCGAGTTATGTGTTGCAACCAGCAGCGAGAATGCTACTTACGTCGGCGATGCGGGCCTGCGCGACCGGCGGGGTCGATGCTGCAACCGTAGACGCGACTTGCTACTAGCGTCGAAATAAAAAGCTTCAGCCGGTTGCAGAGAAAGCTTCAACCCGGCCACCGCGCACCAGCAAAGCTACAACCGTCGAAAGAAAAAGCTTCAACCACTACATAGTAAGCTTCAACCCGGCCACCGCGCCACCGGCAAAAGCTTCAACCAGGGGCACCGCACAACACGCAAAGCTGCAACCATCGAAAGAAAAAGCTTCCACCAGCTACAAAAAAAGCTTCAACCAGGGCACCGCGCAACCGCCCAAGCTGCAACCGTCCAAGGAAAAAGCTTCAACTACTACATAGAAAGCTTCAACCATAATGGTGAGCCAACGATGCACACGGAGGTTTTTTGCACCCACATGTTGCGACGGCAGGGAGCTTTGGGACGAGCCGACGAGCTCGATGAGTGCGCCCTCCTGGCAGCATCCAAATGGAGAGTCGTAGCAAAGGGAGCCAGCAACAGGAGCCGGCCATCCCAGCAGCGGAGGGTGGGAGAGCGGTCAATGGTGGTCCAGGGGGAGGGGGAGGTAGAGGGAGATGAGAGGGGAGGGAAGAGTCAGGCTCGGGAGCTTGTCCCATCTCCTATGGCGGTCTAAAAGGGAAGGAAACGAGATAGACGAAGGAAGGAGAGAGAGAGAGCAGGCTATCGCTAATGTGAACGAGTGGACACAGGGAAATCGAACGACCATCAGTTAATTAAACAGACGGCCACGCTGTGACCGGCCCAAATTTGGGCCGGCACGCCGGCGCCTATCACCGCCCCCGAAACAAACACACCCTAAGGCCAACTCCACCGCACAATCCTATCTTATTTGTCCCCGTCCGTTTAGGGTAAAAAGAATAAATAAGGCGGCCCAGCGCGCGACGGCCCGGACCCATCTTGTCCGTTTTGTGTCCGGGCCGACCCATTTCGAGCGCAAACTTGCGCCGGTTTTGGGTCGCGGCGGACACCAAGTGGACGCGCGCCTCGTCCGCGCCGGGGCCGCGTGGCATGTGGCCACCTACCTCCCACCCGTCCACATCAATGCACACGGGCGGGCGGCCCCACCTGTCATCCGCACATCGAAGGGTCGCCGTCCTTCTTTAAGTGGATACCATGGACCGATCGTCGTCCACACTGCCCCACGCCATCCCGCGGCCTCCTCAAAATCCGACAGCCCCAGTCCCAAACCCTAGCCAAGAACTCGCCGGCCGGCCGCCCGCAGCCATGTGGTTCTGGAACTACGGTCGCAAAGGCAAGCACGACCGCGAGGCTGGCTCCTCGTCGGCCAAAATCACTATTCTGACCTTGTCTGAAAACTATGACACAAAATAAACTTTGAACGGAACTATTTCACAATCTGCCCTTTTCGCAACGCCATTGACCGTGGCGTTTCTACTCCACATAAAAACGCCGACCTAGCCGGCGTTTCTGCTCCACATGAAAACATCAAGGTAGCTCGCGTTGCCGTCCAGGCCGAGCTAGCGTCGCTTGCTGACGTGGCACGCGATTTCTGCTGTGCGCCGCGGCCGCTTGTGCGATCTGTCCTATCAGGGTTCGATTCCGTTGAAAGCTGGGTACGCTGCCGCTGCAGGCGCACGTCACCGTTGACAGAGTTCCATCGCACGGCCACGTGTTCAGAAGTGCGGCCACGTCTTCCCTGTCCACTACCTCAACTAGTACTGTCACGTCAAGTATTGGTCGGCTTGTACTACCTCAACTAGTACTAGTCACGTGAAGCTACAACACACTTTGGTCCCTAATTGCTACAGATTTAATCTCCACAAATAGCAGTGAATTGACAGGAGCAGTGAAGGCTACGCAAGAATTTCGTGTAAGAGAGTAGGACCAGTGAAGGCTACACAAGGTAGGCAGGTTAGCTTTGTGGGATACTGGACCTAGTGACTAGCTAGCCAGCTGCATGCAGGCCAAAATCACTGTATCACGGGCAGCAACGCCATGACCTTTGGCGTTTGCAGCCTGGCCAGAAACGCCAACAATAGCGGCGTTTCCAGAAACGCAGGGAACCTCGGCGTTTCTGCCTGCCATGTCAACAGAGCAGAAACACAGTATACCTTGGCGTTTCTATGTGGAGCAGCAACGCCGCGGGCTATGGCGTTTCTAAAATGTCAGATTGTGAAATACTTTCAAGTCGAGTTCATTTTGTGACGAAGATTGCTGATAAGGTCAAAACAGTGATTTTGGCCCTCCTCGTCGGGGCGTCGCCGCGGCTCGATGAAGAAGGAGGAGCCGGCCTCGCCATCGCCACCACGCCGGGCCCCCTCGCCGGCCGCCTTCTCCATCGCCCCCGCGTCCGCCGGCGAGTGCGACTGGCACTACATCCGCGCGGATGTGTGCCGCCGTTATTGGGAGTCGAGGACGCCGCTCCCCTGGAGCGACGCCCACCTCCCCAACAACTGGCACCTGTCGGCCGACCGCGTGCCGATCCCGCCGGTCTCCTGACCGGGCATGCGCGCCGCCAGGAGATCGAGCGCCGCCGCCACCTCCTCCCCGACGACCTCTTCTACGACCCCAGATACGCCCCCGACTCGCCATTATGGGACACTTGGTTCCGCGATGAGCATGACACGCGGCGGGCGTCCTTCTTCGCCGACACGTCGACGGGGCCAAGGCGGCCACGCCCAGAGTGCCGAGCGGCTGCTCCCCAGGAGCGCGGGCGTAGGCTGGTGCGCGGCCTCACGCCCACGCCGTCGCCGTCGCCATCTCCATCGCCACCACCACCTCCTCGCATGACGGCGGAGGAGGAGGCCCGTCTCGTGCAGCGTGTCATGGAGGACTCCATGAACACGCACGACGAGCGGCAATGGGACGGCCTGGAGGAGGCCATGGCCCTCTCTGCCGCCGGCGACGTCGCCTTTCCGGAGCTGTAGATGACGGCCGTCGGCCGCGACGTCCCCTTCTCGGAGGACGCAATGAAGGAGGAGCCGCCGGCCGCGTTTCAGGGGCTGCTGGGCCAGGGGTGGGGCTGGTCCTGCACTGCTCCGGAGATGGCCGCCGGCGTGGGCGTGAACTGGTGCGCCACTCCGCCGCAGTCACCGGAGCGGGAGACCTGGCCACAGGAGGAGGTGGTGCAGGCACCTCCGGCGTTCCAGGCCGCCCCCGTCTACCACGCACCGCCGGCCCATCTGTGGACGCCGCCGGACTACGTCGACCTCGTCAGCGACGACGACGACACCGGCGGCCAGTGAAGACGGCGACGGCCACGGCACCGACTGGCGCGGCAGGAGCATGCAGGAGGCGTTTTTTTATTTTGTTTTCATGTTAATTATGAAAATGGGTCTTTTAAGTCGCCGTGGAAACTGGGCCGTTTTGTGGCCGTGCCCCCTATATATGTTTTATATTTTTTTAAATGCGTTTATTTACTTTTTTAGTCATTTCATTCTAGTTTTTTATAGTTTTTTATTCACATCCACCCCGGACACGATCTGGGGTGCGGCCGTGCGGTGGGCGCACGCACGACCCAACGGACAAAACCAGACACGGGCGAACCCATCGGCGCCCCAAAGGAACAAAATCCGGTCAATCCGGACGTCCGTTCGGGTCGTGCGGTGGAGTTGGCCTAAGTCGGCATACTGTTGTGATACGGACATTTGATGCTACACGAACGGTGTTTTTTTTCTACCCACACATGGCGAGCCTGCAATGGCGTAGCTAGGGGGTGGTACACCCTGAAATTTCTTGATAGCTTGTATATAGTGTAGTAAAAAAAATATTTCTTTAAAAATAAATAAACTTATGTAAATATTTTCATTAGTGGACCACCCTGACGTATTGGGCTGGCTACGCCACTGCCTCAAGGCCGACGGTGGGTACCGTGAGTTGACTGCGAGACCGGCTAGCGCTGTTTTCTTATTGTGCTGCAGGATATATATGTGCCCTTGATAAATTTCCCAGCGTGTAATCGCGTGTGTTTTCTTTTTTGTTTGTACCTCGTCGTTTGTCTAAAAAGAACCTAAGAGCGTCTCGACTGGCTCCCCTTTGTAAATAAAAGCCAAACGTTGTGGGAGTTAGAGCAAAGAAATTGCTCCAACAGTTTCCCTTTCCAAAATTTGTTTGTGATCACCAAAAAATCAGCTTATCTCCCATCTTTGGAGTGGGAGTTGGCCTTCTCCCAATTCAATCCTCAATATCGCCACATTAGATTTTTCTCCTCTCTCTTCTTCTTCGTGCCCTTCTACCTTTCAGCTTCCGGCGGCGTGCAGGGGTGACTCCGCCTTGTAGCGTGCATGCCACCGCCGTTGCACCACCATGTCACCGCCAATTGGGTAACTAGACGCCGCCTTCGCTGGAGGGGGAGATCCCCACCGCCCCACCGCTAAACCCCACATTGTTGCACCTCTACATCTTACCGCCGTTGTCTGCTGCCACCAGCATTGATGGAAAGATGGGAGGCACCACACCACGCCAACCAAGGCTAGGCCGCCAAAAAAAAAAGGCCACGGGGGCACCGACACCCTCATTCACGTCTGACCCCATCGGCCTCCTTCACGGTGACACTACCGCCACCTTTCATGGAGACCAAACCGGCCTTCCCCAACTTCTCTAGTGCGGACAATGACTTCTACATGGACGATACAAATGATTTCAATGAAAAATGTAAGAAAGGTATATCTTTCAGACAAATGCTATATGAATATTTCGGTGCAAACTTTTACATGGCAATGTTATATGAATATTTCGGTGCAAACTTTTACACGACAATGCTATATGAATATTTCGATGCAAACTTTTATATGACAATGATATATGAATATTTCAACGCAAACTTTTACATGGCAATGCTATGGATGTGTTTGGTTGCCCGCATATAGACCAACCAGGCCAACGCAGGGAGAAAATTGACTGTTTGGTTACCCGTGTTCACTGTTTGTCCTACACCGCATGGACTTCAAAGCACCTCCTAGCTAGGCCCGCTAGAAACTCCTGAATCAGCAGTTTCCAGCGAGCCAGGCTGAGTAGAGGCACATCGAGCGCACATGATGGGTCCCGTTGCATGAGAGGATGCAAGAGGGATGCGAACTAGTATACAAGCTTTACATGGTTTCTTCTCCTACTTTGAGTAAGCTCCTTCTCTAATCTCTTTTTTCGCCCTGTTTAATCTACACAACGATACTTCGATTCGAGATAAGCTCTATATTAGAAAATGCACATCGATGTTGTGGTTCCATTCAGGCGATCAGTTCGTAGTTTCATCAACCATAAATGTTCAATTTCGTGCTCATGTTTGGAGCATTTTGGACAAATTTTGTCAATTTCGTCACGGAAGGTCGGTCTTTTGAATTTCCTTTGATCTGTAGTTTCATCTCGTAATTTTTCATTACTTTTGTTGCACATTTTTTGTATCGACAATCACTAGACGAGTAGATCTACATCTTCTTCATGGATTGTACATATACATATGTATGGTACGTTGGGTAGTATGATGTACTGTAAAATATCTCATGTTTTAATGACACCCTTAATCTCCTTCATCCCTTCTAATCTTTCTTCTGGGGCTTCTCTCATTCGTCCTACTACACTGGCATCACCGCCGGCATTGTCACTCCTCTCAGCCTCCTCTCCCACGCCTCGTTGCACTGTCACCACCGCCTACGTCGTTCCACTCAGCCTCCTCGCCCACTTCCTGATGCACTAGCGTCGTTCCTCTCGTCCGCGTCGTACTACACTGGCGCCATCGTCGGTGTTGTTCCTCTCGACCTCTTTGCCCGCGCCCCACTACATAGGAGTCGTGTCCGGCGTCGTTCCTTTCAACCTCCTCTCCCTCGTCCTACTACACCGACGCTGACATGGCGCGTGCACTACATTTCTTCTCATATGTCCTCTGCCTCAACGCCTTCCCATTTGTCCCCTCTGAGCGGACTTTCTCTGCTGCAGCGATGCTACCAATTAGTTCGCGGTGCCGTCAACGGGATCGCTCACCCACAAGTCCGTGCTCGTCGTGTCGGGCGCGGCGCCGCGGCCGCCGTCCACCCCAGTCATCATGGCACTGTGTAACTCTGTGTGTATGTGTAGCTGTTAACTTTTAATCACGTTGTCTGTATGTAACCAAACATGGTGTAGTTACATCAGCCTAGCCAATGCAGGATACCAAGCCCCATGCCTAAATTGTTTCCTTAATGCAGGAGCCTGTACGTACCATAGACTGATGTCTCTACTACCACTAGATTCGGAAGTTGTTGTATTGATTCAGGTTACAATCTTCGCGGTCGAGGAAACGAATGGAGTGGCAGAGCCGGCCTCACGGGATTTTCAGGCCGGGGTGGGGGGCAACGAAAGATAGGCGGCAGCAGGAGTAGCGATGCGAGGTTCTGTGATTCATGAGCCCGCAGTGGCGTCGGCTCAGTCAGTCAACAGGAAAAATGAACCCGCAGGCCCCTGGCTGGACTAGGAAAGAGGTACGTAGTTGTAAGTTGCTGCAACCATGTTTTTGTGTCAAGGTTCTTGATAAAACTTGGGTCTGAATTTGAAGTGGTACTACATAATACATTAGCAGTGGATGATACTAGATCAGTCGTTGAACTGCACATACAAACATCGCTTAGAGTACTAGTGCTCTCTGAATGAAATTATTATCTGTCCCACTGGGTTCTTGATAAAACTTATTCTGAATTTCAGATGGTCCTACACTGTAGGGCAGTGAAAAGATAATAGATGTATTGTAGAATTGCTCATACAAAATCAATTAGAATACTAGTGTTCACTGAATGAAATTGTTATCTGTCCCACTCATCTTACAGGATTAGGGGTAGGAAGCCATCCGTAGGTTCTGAGTTGATATTGGAAGAAGCAGAAACATAACCAGAGTCTCTTTTCCCTGTACCTATAGTTGCTGGCTTCACCTCAAAAGTTTCTTCGTATTTGTAGGAAAGTAATAACACTTTGCATCACACTTGTGAGCAACTGTATAGTAGGAGCAACTAATAAGGCTTATAGGACTATCTACTTCCAATTGGTCACCTCTGGCTGGGTACCATGTGTTGATGCTTGTGCTCCGTCGTTTAATAATTCTGCTAGATAGCTACAACCAACTTGTTCTATTATTTACTTCCAACTTGATCTAGCATTTGCATATGTATTTTGCAGTTATTAACAGTACTCCAATAAATGACGTGATTGTACGTAACTCCGTCTCATTGGAGAGTGCTCTTGTGAGCTCGAGCTCGCGTACTCCTCTGTGCTAACTAATATTTACCAACAATTTATTGTTCAACTTGCCAACAATTCTTTTTTCGGTCTCAACAAACTCCCAAGGGGTTGATGTGCTAATCTGCACTGATCGTTAATTAAAGATTACCAAGCTTGGTAAAATTGTTTTTTTGTTAAGATTGACTAATTGCAAAATGCATGGTGAGGTAACTATTTGATGTGTTCTTTTCTTAAGTTTGATTAGTTGATCACGAACGTTTAGAGAATCTGACATATACGGTGATATGTTGTGGTAGACTGTAATCAGTAGGAAGATAGATATTCAAGCTTAGAGGAAGTTCTCCTTTGTGTTTCATTTTTCGGATGTTGTCAACATCTAGTATATTGATGCTTCCTTTTCTTTCTCAGGTCAAGATATCTTTTTGCATATGCATATCTTTTTGCATATTTTTCTTGTCTCAAAAAGAAAAGGAAAAAAAAACTCTCTGCGCCGCACCCTTCCTCTCGCCAATCTCTGCAACTAGAAGTGCCGCAGCGCGTCGTGGAACGCATCCGCCACTGCCGCTCCGGCCTCGGCCACAGAAGGTCCGGCGGTGCACCAACGTAATGGTAATGGAGCACACATATATATACTGTATGAAGTACTCCGTAGTAGAACTTTCTTGGCGAGAAATCCCCTCTCATTCGTTTCCTACTAACGCTTGCCTAGATAGATAGGTAAGCTTAGAGTTAAGCAGATGGCTAACCTTTTTCCTTGAGGATCCCCCATGGCGAAGCTCTGCTCAGTTGGTAGATGACAGCCCCGAAGCAGCACCTCCAGATCCAGACTCCCACAGTAGATGTTTTTCTTGATCCAGATTCCGACGGTATGATGTTACTGTGAGAGTGAGTGTGGAGGTGCTTTAGAGGCCAGCGCCGTACGCTGTGGCATGAGCAGAATCGCATGCTTTGTTTCAGGCAACGGCTGACGGACAGAGGGGACCAGCGACGGCCCGGGCCTGGGCCAAGAGGGTCAGTGCTTCTGGGTTTTGCTAATTTTTATCTAGATAATAAAGAAGAAAAAAAGGGATCGTTTTAGCCTTTAGTAGCTTAGGTTTTGGGTTGTTCATCGTCTTGACTTCGGTGATGGCGGCACTGAATAAAGATTCTTCAGATCCTACCGCAACGAGGCGACCGGTCCTATTGTTGGGGATGGATTTGGAAACCAGTCTGTTTAAGTGAAGATGGTGCGGCGACGGTTGCATCCTCGTGGTGGACCTATGTCCTCAGGCTCTGTCCTTGCGACAGCATCTGCTCCAGCATCAGGGCGGAGCTTGAGAGGTAGTCGAGGACCGGATGTAGATTGTGTTCTATATCGGCGGCATCTGAAAGATGGAGGATCACATGTTGGGTTCGTGGTTCGTGGATGACAGGTATGGTTTTCTCTTCGACATCTTAGTCATGTGGGGGTGTCAGATTTGAAAAATCGATGGTGTGTCCGGAGTGTTGCTCCGGTCTGATTCGTTCGACAGTAATGATTTTGCCTTTGATGAGCCACATTGGAGGTCCACAAAACTACATATCAGCAATGAAGCCGCATCGAACATAAGTGTGAAGGTAATCTGTCATTTTTTTTCTTTGATGGATGTTGTGGTAGTCCCGGAGTCAAGTGACAAGATGACAGACGTTATTGTCAAGCTCACATGATTTTTGGTCTTAATTGTATTTTTAGTTCTTGACTGGTTTTTCCTCGTGCGAAGGCTAATGTTCTGTTGTTATTTCAGTTTTGCTAAGCCGGCGGCGTCCTGCGGCGATGGAGGGGGCTTGGCCGGCGGCGCGTCGTCGGCCGCCATTGTTCAGGGGGGAAGCGCGTGGAGTGGTGGAGAGCGATGGGTCGGAGAGGAGTGGCGATGGTGACTCACTGTGTGGGTGGAAGTGGATGTGTGTGGGTGGGCCCGCACGTGATTCTGTGGAAAGTCGTGATGATGATTAGGATAGTGTGTGGTTTGGCCGCTCCTTGTCGCCCCGCCCTGACGGTCGTGTGCCATCAAAGCCCGCAAAGAGGACCATCGACAGCCACCGCGACAGCGTTCATACGCGGGCATGCAGAAATGCACTAGCATTTGTTCCAATCTTTATATAGACGATTATAGTGCGTATTTGGTACCAATGGTGCCCCAGCACCATATCTCTGCCTAGCGTCGTCTGCATAGACTTCTTTTCTGGGCGTTTTCTATGCCGGTTTTCTTTCTTTTTCCTTCAACACATGTCTATTTTTCAAATACACATTCTTAACTTTTCATAAACTTGTGAAACATCATTTTAATACGCGTGATACATGTTAACATTTTACAAATACAGATTCAACTTTTCCTTAGCGGGATTAATCTTTTTCGAAAACAGTGCAATTTATTTCTTAATATTGTGTACAGATTTTCCAAAAACAAATCACAAGCATATCTTTGAAACAGTTTTAAAATGTCACATATATTTTCTTAATAGTATGAAACTTCTTTTTAAACTACGTACGTGGCTTTTTTCGCATTGTATAACTTTTTTTTAAGAAATGTCACTAGCATATATTTTTGAAACGTGTGGATATTTTCTATGATGCTACATACGGTTTTTTCATGCTATCAACATTTTTTAAAAGATATGGCAACAAAAGTTTTACACTATGTTTACCATTTTTCAACTTTGTGGTGAACATTTTAAAAATTAACTAAATTGAGTTTTTGATATTGTTTTTTATATTGGAAATGTTTTGCGATAATTTGGCATTGCTTTTTAGCTATAAAGTATTCACGGCAAACTTTTTGTTGTTTTTGCCATTGCATTTTTTATGTTTTTGATGTTTTGCGATAATCTGTAAAATGGTATATTTATTTTAAATGGCATGGCAGTTTTAATCTTAGAATCACAGTAACTTGTTTTGTGTGGTTTTTTGTTTTGACAAGAAAAATACACGGTATGGTTATTTTAATTTTTGTTATCAGCAAAATTTTATTATTAAGAGCATGACATTTTTATTACTAATATCATTCACTATTAAGAGCACGGCATTTTTACTATTAGGAGCATGACATTATTAATATTTAGAGTCTATGGCGAAAATAAAGAAAAAATGTTCATGGGGCGGGGGGTCGCGCTGGGTTTGCTCCCCCAGCGAACCAATTTCTTCGCTCGCTTCGCCAAATCGGAGAAATGAGTCAGTTCGCTGTGGAGAAGCTTCCCTGGAAATAGTTGTCAGTAATTGCTTAATATCAGGAAGTATACTATATGGGTGCAATCAAATTTTCCTAGAGTTATTAGGTACTTTAAATCCGAAGCTAGTTTCCTAAAAATAAAAAATATAATGAGGTTTTCTTAGGAAGAACAAATTAGTGGCATTGATAGTACCTGATACGTCTTCAACGTATCTATAATTTATAAAGTACTCATGCCATGTTTACAATAATTTTATATGGTTTAGGTATGATTTGGATGGAACTAACCTGGATTGACATTGTTTTCAGCACAAAACTACCGTGGTGTTTTTTATTGTGCAGAAATGAAAGTTCTCCAAATGAGCTGAAACTTTTTGACGATTTTTTTTAACAAAAGAGACCCCCGAAGCTTCGTGGGAGGGCCAGAAGAGCCACGAGGAGGGCACAACCCACCAGGGAGCGCTTGGTGGGCCTGGCTTGCCCCGGTGGGTTGTGCTCACCTCGAGGCCCATCTTAGCGTGAAACTATTGGGGAACGTAGTAATTTCAAAAATTTCCTACGTACACGCAAGATCATGGTGATGGCATAGCAACGAGAGGGGAGAGTGTTGTCCACGTACCCTCGTAGACCGTAAGCGGAAGCGTTATGACAACGCGGTTGATGTAGTCATACGTCTTCACGATTCGACCGATCCAAGCACCGGACGTACGACACCTCCGAGTTCAGCACACGTTCAGCTCGATGACGATCCCCAGACTCCGATCCAGCAAAGTGTCGGGGATGAGTTCCGTCAGCACGGCGGTGTGGTGACGATGATGATGCTCTACCGGCGCAGGGCTTCGCCTAAACTCCGCAACGATATGACCGAGGTGGAATATGGTGGAGGGGGGCACTGCACACGGCTAAGGAACGATCCGTAGATCAACTTGTGTCTCATGGGATGCCCCCCTGCCCCCGTATATAAAGGAGCAAGGGGAGGGCCGGCCAAGGAGGAGGAGGCGCGCCCAAGGGGGGAGTCCTACTCCCACCGGGAGTAGGACTCCTCCTTTCCTAGTAGGAGTAGGAGAGAGGGAAGGGGAAGAGAGAAGGGAAGGAAGGAGGGGGTGCGGCTCCTCCCCCTAGTCCAATTAGGACTAGGCCTTGGGGGGGGGGGGGGGGCGGCATGCCCTAGGCAGCCCCTCTCTCTTTCCCGTATGGCCCAATAAGGCCCAATACTTCTCCCCGGCGAATTCCCGTAACTCTCCGGTACTCCGAAAAATACCCGAATCACTCGGAACCTTTTTGAACTCCGAATATAGTCGTCCAATATATCGATCTTTACGTCTCGACCATTTCGAGACTCCTCGTCATGTCCCCGATCTCATTCGGGACTTCGAACTCCTTCGGTACATCAAAACTCATAAACTCATAATATAACTGTCATCGAAACCTTAAGCGTGCGGACCCTACGGGTTCGAGAACTATGTAGACATGACCTAGAACTATTCTTGGTCAATAATCAATAGCGGAACCTGGATGCCCATATTGGCTCCTACATATTATACGAAGATCTTTATCGGTCAAACCGCATAACAACATACTTTGTTCCCTTTGTCATCGGTATGTTACTTGCCCGAGATTCGATCGTCGGTATCCATTACCTAGTTCAATCTCGTTACCGGCAAGTCTCTTTACTCGTTATGTAATGCATCATTCTGTAACTAACTCATTAGCTACATTGCTTGCAAGGCTTATAGTGATACCTCTCCGACAATCGGAGTGACAAAACCTAATCTTGAAATACGCCAACCCAACATGTACCTTCGGAGACACCTGTAGTACTCCTTTATAATCACCCAGTTACGTTGTGACGTTTGGTAGCACCCAAAGTGTTCCTCCGGTAAACGGGAGTTGCATAATCTCATAGTTACAGGAACATGTATAAGTCATGAAGAAAGCAATAGCAACATACTAAACGATCAAGTGCTAGGCTAACGGAATGGGTCATGTCAATCACATCATTCTCCTAATGATGTGATCCCATTAATCAAATGACAACTCTTTTGTCCATGGCTAGGAAACTTAACCATCTTTGATTCACGAGCTAGTCAAGTAGAGGCATACTAGTGACACTATGTTTGTCTATGTATTCACACATGTATTATGTTTCCGGTTAATACAATTCTAGCATGAATAATAAACATTTATCATGGAATAAGGAAATAAATAATAACTTTATTATTGCCTCTAGGGCATATTTCCTTCAGTCTCCCACTTGCACTAGAGTCAATAATCTAGTTCACATCGCTATGTGATTTAACACCAATATTCACATCTGCATGTGATTAATACCCATAGTTCACATCATCATGTGATCAACACCCAAAGGGTTTACTAGAGTCAATAATCTAGTTCACATCGCTATGTGATTAACACCCAAAAGAGTACTAAGGTATGATCATGTTTTGCTCGTGAGAGAAGCTTAGTCAACGGGTCTGTCATATTCAGAGCCGTATGTATTTCACAAATATTCTATGTCCACAATGCTCTGCACGGAGCGACTCTAGCTAATTGCTCCCACTTTTAATATGTATCCAGATTGAGACTTAGAGTCATCTGGATTGGTGTAAAAGCTTGCATCGTAGTAACTTCTACGACGGGCTCTTTTATCACCTACATAATCGAGAAACATCTCCTTAGTCCTCACTAAGGATATTCTTGACCCATGACCAGTGATCTACTTATTAGATCAAATTTGTATTCCTTTGCCAAACACAGAGCAAGGTATACAATAGGTCTGTTCACAGCATAGCATACTTTATAGAACCTATGACTGAGGCATAGGGAATGACTTTTCATTCTCTTTCTATTTTCTGCAATGGCCGGGTCTTGAGTCTTACTCAACTTCACACCTTGTAACACAGGCAAGAACTCCTTTCTTTGACTGTTCCATTTTGAACTATTTCAAAAATTTATCAAGGTATGTACTCATTGAAAAATCTTATCAAGCGTCTTGATCTATCTATATAGATCTTGATGCTCAACGTGTAAGCAGCTTCACCGAGGTCTTTCTTTGAAAAACTCTTATTCAAGTATCCTTTCATGCTATCTAGAATTTCCATATCATTTCCAATTAACAATATGTCATCCATATATAATATTAGAAATGCTACAGAGCTCCCACTCACTTTCTTGTAAATACAGGCTTCTTCAGAAGTCTGTATAAAACCATATGCTTTGATCAACTCATCAAAGCATATATTCCAACTCCGAGATGCTTGCACCAGTCCATAGATGGATCGCTGGAGCTTGCACAATTTGTTAGCACCTTTAGGATTGACAAAACCTTCTGGTTGCATCATATACAACTCTTCTTTAAGAAAACCATTAAGGAATGCAGTTTTGTTTATCCATTTGCCAGATTTCATAAAATGCAGCAATTGCTAACATGATTCAGATAGACTTAAGCATAGATACGAGTGAAAAACTCTCATCGTAGTCAACACCTTGAACTTGTCGAAAACCTTTTGCGACAATTCTAGCTTTGTAGATAGTAACACTATCAGCGTCCGTCTTCCTCTTGAAGATCCATTTAATCTCAATGTCTCGCCGATCATTGGGCAAGTCAATCAAAGTCCATACTTTGTTTTCATACATGGATCTTATCTCAGATTTCATGGCCTCAAGCCATGTTGCGGAATCTGGGCTCACCATCACTTCTTCATAGTTCGCAGGTTCGTCATGGTCTAGTAACATAACTTCCAGAACAGGATTACCGTACCACTCTGGTGCGGATCTTACTCTGTAAGACCTACGAGATTCTGTAGTAACTTAATCTGAAGTTTCATGATCATCATCATTAACTTCCTCACTAATTGGTGTAGTAGTCACAGGAACAGATTTCTGTGATGAACTACTTTCAAATGAGGGAGCAGGTACAGTTACCTCATCAAGTTCTACTTTCCTCCCACTCACTTCTTTCAAGAGAAACTCCTTCTCTAGAAAGGATCCATTCTTAGCAACGAATGTTTTGCCTTCGGATCTGTGATAGAAGGTGTACCCGACAGTTTCCTTTGGGTATTCTATGAAGACGAACTTCTCCGATTTGGGTTCGAGCTTATCAGGTTGAAAACCTTTTTCATATAAGCATCGCAACTCCAAAGAAACGACAGCTTAGGTTTACTGCTAAACCATAGTTCATACGGTGTCGTCTCAACGGATTTAGATGGTGCCCTATTAAACGTGAATGCAGCTATCTCTAATGCATAACCCCAAAACGATAGTGGTAAACCGATAAGAGACATCATTGATCGCACCATATCCAATAAAGTGCGGTTACGATGTTCGGACACACCATAACGTTGTGGTGTTCCAGGTGGCGTGAGCTGTGAAAATATTCCACATTGTTTTAATTGAAGACCAAACTCGTAACTCAAATATTCGTCTCCGCGATCAGATCGTAGAAACTTTATTTTCTTGTTACGATGATTTTTCCACTTCACTCTGAAATTCTTTGAACCTTTCAACTATTTCAGACTTATGTTTCATCAAGTAGATATACCCATATCTGCTCAAATCATCTTGTGAAGGTCAGAAAATAACGATACTTGCCACGAGCATCAAAACTCATTGGATCGCATACATCGGTATGTATTATTTCCAATAAGTCAGTAGCTTGTTCCATTGTTCCGGAGAACGGAGTTTTAGTCATCTTGCCCAAAAGGCACGGTTTGCAAGCATCAAATGATTCATAACCAAGTGATTCCGAAAATCCATCTTTATGGAGTTTCTTCATGCGCTTTACACCGATATGACCCAAACGGCAGTGCCACAAATAAGTTGCACTATCATTATTAACTTTGCATCTTTTGGCATCAATATTATGAATATGTGTACCACTATGATCGAGATCCAACAAACTATTTTTATTGGGTGTATAACCATCGAAGGTCTTATTCATGTATACAGAATAACAATTATTCTCCAACTTTAAATGAATAACTGTATCGCAACAAACACGATCAAATCTTGTTCATGCTCAACGCAAATGCCAAATAACATTTATTTAGGTTTAACACTAACCCCAAAAGTATAGGGAGTGTGCGATGATGATCATATCAATTTTGGAACTACTTCCAACACTCATCGTCACTTCCCCTTCAACTAGTCTCTGTTTATTCTGTAACTCCTGTTTCGAGTTACTAATCTTAGCAACCGAACAAGTATCAAATACTCAGGAGCTACTATAAACACTAGTAAGGCACACATCAATAACCTGTATATCAAATATACCCTTGTTCACTTTGCCATCCTTCTTATCCACCAAATATTCAGGGCATTTCCGCTTCCAGTGACCATTTCCTTTGCAGTGTAAGCACTCAGTTTCAGGCTATGGTCCAGCTTTGGGCTTCTTCGCAGGAGTGACAACTTGCTTGTCTTTCCACTTGAAGTTCCCTTTCTTTCCCTTTGCCCTTTACTTGAAACTAGTGATCTTGTCAACCATCAACACTTGATGCTCTTTCTTGATTTCTACCTTCGTCAATTTCAACATCACGAAGAGCTCGGGAATCGTTTTCGTCATCCCTTGCATACTTAGTTCATCACAAAGTTCTACTAACTTAGTGATGGTGACTAGAGAACTCTGTCAATCACTATTTTATCTGAAAGAATAACTCCCACTTGATTCAAGCAATTGTAGTACCCAGACAATCTGAGCACATGCTCACTAGTTGAGCGATTCTCCTCCATCTTTTAGCTATAGAACTTGTTGGAGACTTCATATCCCTCAACTCGGTATTTGCTTGAAATATTAACTTCAACTCCTGGAACATCTCAGATGGTCCATGACGTTCAAAACGTCTTTGAAGTCCCGATTCTAAACCGTTTAAGCATGGTGCACTAAACTATCAAGTAGTCATCATATTGAGCTAGCCAAACGTTCATAACGTCTGCATCTGCTCCTGCAATAGGTCTGTCACCTAGCGGTGCATCAAGAACATAATTCTTCTGTGCAGCAATGAGGATAAACCTCAGATCACGGATCCAATCCGCATCATTGCTACTAACATCTTTCAACATAGTTTTCTCTAGGAACACATATAAAAATAAACATATGAAAGCAACAACACGAGCTATTGATCTACAACATAATTTGCAAAATACTACCAGGACTAAGTTCATGATAAATTAAAGTTCAATTAATCATATTACTTAAGAACTCCCACTTAGATAGATATCTCTCTAGTCATCTAAGTGATTACGTGATCCAAATCAACTAAACCATAACCGATCATCACGTGAGATGGAGTAGTTTTCAATGGTGAACATCACTATGTTGGTCATATCTACTATATGATTCACGCTCGACCTTTCGGTCTCTGTGTTCCGAGGCCATATCTGCATATGCTAGGCTCGTCAAGTATAACCTGAATATTCTGCGTGTGCAAAACTGGCTTGCACCCGTTGTAGATGGACGTAGAGCTTATCACACCCGATCATCACGTGGTGTCTGGGCACGACGAACTTTGGCAATGGTGCATATTCAGGGAGAACACTTCTTGATAATTTTAGTGAGAGATCATCTTAAAATGCTACCGTCTCCATCTCCGATGCATAAAGGATAAACATCACATGCAATCAATATAAGTGATATGATATGGCCATCATCATCTTGTGCTTGTGATCTCCATCTCCGAAGCACCATCATGATCACCATCGTCACCGGCGCGACACCTTGATCTCCATCGTAGCATCATTGTCGTTTACGCCATCTATTGCTTCTACGACTATCGCTACCGCTTAGTGATAAAGTAAAGCAATTACAGGGTGTTTGCATTTCATACAATAAAGCGACAACCATATGGCTCCTGCCAGTTGCCGATAACTTCGGTTACAAAACATGATCATCTCATAAAATAAAATATAGCATCATGTCTTGACCATATCACATCACAACATGCCCTGCAAAAACAAGTTAGACGTCCTCTACTTTGTTGTTGCAAATTTTACGTGGCTGCTACGGGCTTAGCAAGAACCGTTCTTACCTACGCATCAAAAAACCACAATGATAGTTTGTCAAGTTGGTGCTGTTTTAACCTTCGCAAGGACCGGGCGTAGCCACACTCGATTCAGCTAAAGTGAGAGAGACAGACATCCGCCGGCCACCTTTAAGCACGAGTGCTCGTAATGGTGAAACCAGTCTCGCGTAAGTGTACGCGTAATGTCGGTCCGGGCCGCTTCATCTCACAATACCGCCGAACCAAAGTATGACATGCTGGTAAGCAGTATGACTTGTATCGCCCACAACTCACTTGTGTTCTACTCGTGCATATAACATCAACGCATAAAACCTAGGCTCGGATGCCACTGTTGGGGAACGTAGTAATTTGAAAAATTTCCTACGTACACGCAAGATCATGGTGATGGCATAGCAACGAGAGGGGAGAGTGTTGTCCACGTACCCTCGTAGACCGTAAGCGGAAGCGTTATGACAACGCGGTTGATGTAGTCGTACGTCTTCACGATTCGACCGATCGAAGCACCGAACGTACGGCACCTTCGAGTTCAGCACACGTTCAGCTCGATGACGATCCCCAGACTCCAATCCAGCAAAGTGTCGGGGATGAGTTCCGTCAGCACGACGGTGTGGTGACGATGATGATGCTCTACCGGCGCAGGGCTTCGCCTAAACTCCGCAACGATATGACCGAGGTGGAATATGGTGGAGGGGGGCACCGCACACGGCTAAGGAACGATCCGTAGATCAACTTGTGTCTCTGTGACACCCGGATAATCATGCTACAGTAATCTCACATTAATGATGGCACGTCACCTCTGTCACTGTATTTAATCTCGGGTTAATTCAAAACCGTTTCAAATTTAAATCCTAAATAAGGCAAACAACAAAAGTTTTCAAACATTAAAACTAAAATGTTCTAAATGGGACGAATAATTCATGAGCAATAATGGTGGGGAAACCAACATTTCTTATAATATTTAAATTCACTGAAGTAACCAAAGTTAGGGCAAAACAATTAATTTAATACCTTTTATAAAGTTATAATAATATAACTAAATTAGTAGTGTGCCAAAATGATTATGGCAGTGGACTAATTAGTAATACTAATTTAGGTGCTAACTTGGTATTTTAAAAAACTAAAATAATAGAAACTTTAAATGAAAACAGTAAAGAAATAAAAGAAAAGTAGTAGAAAAGGAAAAGCAAATCAAGAGAAAACAAAAGGGGGGAATAGAGGAACCCCCTGCCCACCTGGGCCTCAGCCCAGTCGACCGGCCCAACCCCAATTGCCTACTAAGCCCCCGAGGCCGAAACCCTAGCACCACTCGTCCGCACTTCCCCTCCCCCACGATCCCCTCGCTCCGATCCCCCCTCTCCGCACGTTCTGGATCGGGGCACGACCCAGACGAGGCCGCAACGCCGCCTCTCGTCCCCGACACCATGCCTCACCGCCGCCACCCCGAAGCTACCACGCCGACGCCCACCACTCGACCCCGTCGCCCTTGGATCCCATCGTCGTCGCTCGGAACGCCCCTCGCCGGAAGCGTCTTCGCCGGACTGCCTCCTCGTCGCCGCGCATCGTCCCCGTCCTCCTCCCCAAAGGCCACCTCGAGCCTCGCCGCCCCCCTTGGTCTCTACATCGCCGGTGAGGGCCTCGCCCTCCCCCGTCTCTCCCTTTGTCCCGTAATTTTTGCCGCGGTCCCCTCCACTGTTGCTCGCCGACCACCGTGCTCACCACGCCCTGTAGCCATCGTTGGCCGCGCCGTGGTCCTGCCCGCTGCGCTCAGCGCACCACCATGCGCTGCACCGCTGGCCGCCGGTGCTTGCCCCCACGCGCGCGCCTCCTCACGCGCCTGTCGCCGGAGCCCCTGGACCACTCGCTGTGCCCCGCTGCATCTACTCGCCGCGGCCCCCTCTACTCCGCCCGGACCTCACCCGCCGGAGCTCGACTTCGGCGCGCTGCTGTGCCCCTGCTCCCCGTGGCCGCGCCCGGCTCCCCTTGGCCGCACCGGCCGGCGCCCGAGGCCAACCGGGTTACGCTCGTATACCCAGCGCCCGCGTGGTGCCCGTTAAGGCCCTATGGGCCTATGACAAAGGGCCCCGCCCTAGAACGGTTTAAAAAAAGGAATAAAAAAAACAATCATAATAAATAAAATAAAAATGAATTAATAAAATTTATTAATTATTTAGTAAATTAATTAAGTTAATTAATCCAACTTAATTAATCTAATTAACCTGTTAGTCTAACTAAGCAATAATTAGTTTAACCTAACCCTAATTAACTTAACAGTGTATGACAGGTGGGTCCCATTGGACCCACATGTCAGATTGACCCAGTCAACACCTTTGTTGACTGCTGACGTCATGCTGACGTCATGCTGACATCAGCATGCGCTGTTCTGGATAATGTTGCATTAAAATAATTAAATAAATCCTGAAAATGATTTAAATCTTTTAAAATTAATAGAAAATAATCTGTAACTCGGATGAAAATACTTTGTACATGAAAGTTGCTCAGAACGACGAGACGAATCCGGATATGCAGCCCGTTCGTCCGCCACACACTCCTAGCATAGCAAACACGCAACTTCCCCCTCCGGTTCATCTGTCCGAAAACGCGAAACACCGGGAATACTTTCCCGAATGTTTCCCCCTTCGTCGGTATCACCTACTACCGTGTTAGGGCACACCGAACACCGCGTATTGTCTTGTTACGCTTTGTGATGCTTTGATTGCTCTGTTATTTATTGTGTTCCCTCTCCGTTACTTCTTTCCGATAGACCCCGAGACTGCCGACGACCCCCAGTTCGACTACGGTGTTGGTGACTCGTCCTTCTTGCCAGAGCAACCAGGCAAGCCCCCCCTTTGATCACCAGATATCGCCTATTCTTCTCTATACTGCTTGCATTAGAGTAGTGTAGCATGTTACCGCTTTCAGTTAATCCTATACTGCTGCATAGCCTGTCCTTGCTACTACTGTTGTTACCATTACCTGCTATCCTACTGCTTAGTATAGGATGCTAGTGTTCCATCAGTGGCCCTACACTCTTGTCCGTCTGCCATGCTATACTACTGGGCCGTGATCACTTCGGGAGGTGATCACGGGCATATACGATATACTTTACACAGTTACATTACCTGTGATACTGTTCGGAGATGGGGGCTGAAGGGGCAGGTGGCTCCATCCCGGTAGAGGTGGGCCTGGGTTCCCGACGGCCCCCGACTGTTACTTTGTGGCGGAGTGACAGGGCAGGTTGAGACCACCTAGGAGAGAGGTGGGCCTGGCCCTGGTCGGTGTTCGCGGATATTTAACACGCTTAACGAGATCTTGGTATTTGATCTGAGTTGGCTACGAGCCTATACACACTAACCATCTATGCGGGAGTAGTTATGGGTATCCCGACGTCGTGGTATCAGCCGAAGCACTTCAGACGTCAGCGACGGAGTGGCGCGCGCCGGATTGGACTGGAACGCCTGCTAGGCTAGGTCTGCTTCCGGCCGCCCTCGCAACGTGCAGGTGTGCTATGGGCGATGGGCCCAGACCCCTGTGCGCTTAGGTTTAGACCGGCGTGCTGGCCTCTCTGTTTTGCCTAGGTGGGGCTGCGACGTGTTGATCTTCCGCGGCCGGGCATGACCCAGGAAAGTGTGTCCGGCCAAATGGGATCAAGCGTGTTGGGTAAGTTGGTGCACCCCTGCAGGGAAGTTAATCTATTCGAATAGCCGTGATCTTCGGTAACAGGACGACTTGGAGTTGTACCTTGACCTTATGACAACTAGAACCGGATACTTAATAAAACACACCCTTCCAAGTTCCACAGACAACCCGGTGATCGCTTTTCCACAGGGCGACGAGGAGAGGATCGCCGGGTAGGATTATGCTATGCGATGCTACTTGGAGATGCTACTTGGAGATGCTACTTGGAGGACTTCAATCTACTCTCTTCTACATGCTGCAAGACGGAGGCCGCCAGAAGCATAGTCTTCGACAGGATTAGCTATCCCCCTCTTTTTCTGGCATTCTGCAGTTCAGTCCACCGATATGGCCCTTTACACATATACCCATGCATATGTAGTGTAGCTCCTTGCTTGCGAGTACTTTGGATGAGTACTCACGGTTGCTTTTCTCCCTCTTTTCCCCTTTCCCTTCTACCTGGTTGTTGCAACCAGATGCTGGAGCCCTGGAGCCAGACGCCACCGTCGACGATGATTCCTACTACACTGGAGGTGCCTACTGCTACGTGCAGGCGGCTGACGACGACCAAGAGTAGTTAGGAGGATCCCAGGCAGGAGGCCAGCGCCTCTTTCGATCTGTATCCCAGTTTGTGCTAGCCTTCTTAAGGCAGACTTGTTTAACTTATGTCTGTACTCAGATATTGTTGCTTCCGCTGACTCGTCTATGATCGAGCACTTGTATTCGAGCCCTCGAGGCCCCTGGCTTGTATTATGATGCTTGTATGACTTATTTTATTTGTAGAGTTGTGTTGTGATATCTTCCCGTGAGTCCCTGATCTTGATCGTACACGTTTGCGTGTATGATTAGTGTACGATTGAATCAGGGGCGTCACAAGTTGGTATCAGAGCCGACTGCCTGTAGGAATTCCCCTTCCAACTCCTTGGCCGAAGTCGAGTCTAGACTTTACAAAACTTTTACTAACATGGCTGTGCGGCCCATGGGCCCACGTCGCCATTGGGTGGTATTAGGATCTTTTACTCCTCGCCTATACTCTGGGACTCTGAGCTCTCTTCTATTCGGATTAAATGATTTTGCTAAAAACAAAACTAACTTTAGGTTCTCGATAATACTTTCTCCCGGAGAGTCCCTCACTTCAGATGATCGCCTGCTGCACTAGAAGATTCCGAAGTTACTCTACGATGTTCTCTCGAGTCTTTGTGCCATCGCATTTGCGATTTCCTTCCACTGTCAACCCCTATAAAAAAACTGCTTACACTTGCCATTCATACAATCATTTCCCGTTGATCTTGTTATTACAAGATGTCCCGAAATACTCTTTGTTGTTCCGAAAATCCTTTAAGCTTACTGCCTTGCAGTTCTTTACCACATGAATATCCCTATTGAAAATTCCTCGCACTTTGAGTATCTGTTCATCTCCAGTTGTTCGTATGCTTCATAAGATACTCTGAAATACTATCCGACCTTCTGAGCATCCTCTTCAAACTATTGATCGGCAAATACTTGTATGCTTACATTATGGATGCTCCCATATCACTAGCAATATTCACTAGTATCTTTTGACACCGTCATTTTGATCCTTTGATTCAGCATGTGTGCGAATGCACACAATCATCTATCAACCCTTCTAAATTATCTTTCCGGCTCAGACGTCATTTTGAACATGAGCTGGTTCTCGACCAAACTATTTGTCGTCAATTTTGCCTTTGGTCTATCCAACTTATCCATCCTTGATCAGAGCGTCTGCTTCTGATCCTTTGTTTTAGAAATCATAATTCCTTTGTTAGCTAAGCATCGAATTATTCCAATGTTCTATAATATGATGCCCATGCATTCCTTCTGGAGTACCGATACTCACATCAGCTCCGTTGCGGATCGCCCGATCCATTGTTGGATTTATCTGACAACGCCCTTCATATTCAATAACCTTGTGAGCCTTTCCTCGGATACATAATGCCTTTGGTAAATTGTATCCTCTGCTTTTCTCAACCAAGCTCTGCCATCGAGTTTGAGTTAATTACTCCTAAAGATTGTGGTATATGTTTCTAAGAAGCCCTTGTGGGATGAACATATGCCTTCTCTAAACCGTGTGAACCCGAAGGTTTTCACGATTCATACTCTTCTGGTGCTTCGCCAGATAAAATTTCAGCACTGCAACTTCATCGAACGCGAGAAGTGAATGAAAGGTTATGCATTGAGGAAGTGGGAGGCGACCTTGAACTTTGTGTTCATGCCCATGGACGCGATGTATATCCTATCATGGAAGCTTCTTGTAATAATAACTATTTCCTTGATAACTAACATATGGTATCTGTGAATTAATCCCTTGCAACCGTGGTTCCAACCATGATTGTTCTTCTTTGATTCCATTTCTCGGACGAGTTAAAACAATTGTCTCCTATGGATCAATACGCCAGTCCAACCTTTACTTTGATCTTGTGTCGAGTATTACCCCCCTGATATCTCGAGATTATCATGGAACTGCATAACATCTTATGAGTTCTTCATCAAGTGCTACCTTCCCACTGATTCCAATTTTTCACGGGCTCTCAGTTATTAAACACTCAAAGACACCGATAACTGAACCAAGTCCGCTCTACGGTTCAACAACTCTTCAGTAAGCTTCTATAAGTACGAGTTTGTACCCGATCACGCCATTCCTAGCCTGTTTGGCTATATCTTTGTCGTGATGATTTTAACTGTGCTACCCGATCCTTCTTCTTGGAGCACAATTTTCGACGATGAGCTAAGCTTACGTCGATCTTCCTCCTCATATCAGTTCGCCTTGAACAACAATCCTGATTTCAAGTTTGTGTCCTACCCATGGTTCCAATAACCTTCCGCTACCTCATTCCTTTGACTTAATGTCGTCGCTGATTGATTACATCTTCATGGAATCTCTCGACAAATGTGTCGTGATCATCATGACCGTTCTGAGCTCTTCTAGGATATCATCTGAACTCATGATGACAAATACCTTCCTTTCCCCTCGTTGATTTGTGTTATCCTTGCCAACATTATTGCCTTCCCTCCGAGGCAAACTTGCTGATGTTTTGTGTTATACGTTGAGTTCCTTGCTTCCCAGCATTGTTCTTCTTTACCTTGGAGTATTACCACCTTTTATGTTAAGAATGTCATGGGAATTTCACCACCTCTTAAGAATTCTTGGTATAGTGATACTTCTCACTATCACCATTCTTTCTTGGTCCTCGTGTTGATTCCAACTGGGTACCCATAAGTGAACGATGATGTTTGGATTCCGCACTTCTAGCAACCCTATTTCTGTGAAGTTAATGGTCGGCCATTTATTCTTAGACTATTGATTATTGAATCACCAATCTGACATTGGTCGTGCAACCCAACCCATATTTTGGGCGCACCTTTCAACCAATGTTTAATTGTGTATGTTTTCCTCGAGCATACATCATTATACCATTTGATCCGACAAATGTTATCTCCTTGTTCACATAATTGTGGAAATCCATCTTGTCGGAAATTTTGATGAATTGTCGCTGAGTCCCTTAGTAACCTCCTTGTCCTCTCCTTGATTTAATGATGAACTCTTGTTTCGGAACTCGCTTCCATAGTTCAATTCCCGAGAATCTTATGCTGTCATCTCGACAATTTGTGTTGCACCTTTCTTCTCAGGCATCCCGAG
>NC_057807.1:705262557-705263138 GCF_018294505.1 Triticum aestivum
CGATGCAACGAGCAGGAAAATGGTTCTCTTCGTCCCTCGCCCTTGGTACCAACGTTGTTGCCGACATAACTGACATGGTACTCTCTGACATGCCTTGCTATCATGACCGTGCAAGATGTCAACGCCCTTCCTACTTTTAACCACATGGTGGGCCCATAACCCACAGGTCCCAGGACCGAAACCTGACTCTCCTATACCCCCTGTTTCCAAAGTTATTCCTCGCGCTTGGCTTCGTATTTAATTCACGGGCCATATTCCTAGTGCTCTATTCTGGTATCAGACGCAATACTTACTCTCGCTGCTCTGAACCCTTTCTCACTCTGGTTCAGACTTCGAGCAACTATCTATCCACTTGGAACCTCTTATTGTACCTTCGTACCTTACTCTCGATGTATTTTATATGTTCTACTCGAGAGATAATCTTATGCTCA
The DNA here is from genome assembly GCF_018294505.1 of Triticum aestivum. NCBI lineage: Eukaryota > Viridiplantae > Streptophyta > Magnoliopsida > Poales > Poaceae > Triticum > Triticum aestivum. The sequence goes on from NC_057807.1 coordinate 705,262,989, forward strand.
TTCATGGGTTAACCCCAGATTGTTCCCCTCATAAGCATTTTGTCGTAGCCGAGTTGTCCCTTACCTATTCGTAAGTAAGTTGGAGTTCCCGAAGAAAAGGACGACAACTTCATCGTGATGCATTAATGCATAGGAATGAAGACATCAATG
>NC_057807.1:705264596-705267490 GCF_018294505.1 Triticum aestivum
CCCGCTGCGCTCAGCGCATCACCATGCGCTGCACCGCTGGCCGCCGGTGCTTGCCCCCACGCGCGCGCCTCCTCACGCGCCTGTCGCCGGAGCCCCTGGACCACTCGCTGTGCCCCGCTGCATCTACTCGCCGCGGCCCCCTCTACTCCGCCCGGACCTCACCCGCCGGAGCTCGACTTCGGCGCGCTGCTGTGCCCCTGCTCCCCGTGGCCGCGCCCGGCGCCCCTTGGCCGCACCGGCCGGCGCCCGAGGCCAACCGGGTTACGCTCGTATACCCAGCGCCCGCGTGGTGCCCGTTAAGGCCCTATGGGCCTATGACAAAGGGCCCCGCCCTAGAACGGTTTAAAAAAAGGAATAAAAAAACAATCATAATAAATAAAATAAAAATGAATTAATAAAATTAATTAATTAATTAGTAAATTAATTAAGTTAATTAATCCAACTTAATTAATCTAATTAACCTATTAGTCTAACTAAGCAATAATTACTTTAACCTAACCCTAATTAACTTAACAGTGTATGACAGGTGGGTCCCACTGGACCCACATGTCAGATTGACCCAGTCAACACCTTTGTTGACTGCTGACGTCATGCTGACGTCATGCTAACATCAGCATGCGCTGTTCTGGATAATGTTGCATTAAAATAATTAAATAAATCCTGAAAATGATTTAAATCTTTTAAAATTAATAGAAAATAATCTGTAACTCGGATGAAAATACTTTGTACATGAAAGTTGCTCAGAACGACGAGACGGATCCGGATACGCAGCCCGTTCGTCCGCCACACACTCCTAGCATAGCAAACACACAACTTCCCCCCTCCGGTTCATCTGTCCGAAAACGCGAAACACCGGGAATACTTTCCCGGATGTTTCCCCCCTTCGTCGGTATCACCTACTACCGTGTTAGGGCACATCGAACACCGCGTATTGTCTTGTTACGCTTTGTGATGCTTTGATTGCTCTGTTATTTATTGTGTTCCCTCTCCGTTACTTCTTTCCGATAGATCCCGAGACTGCCGACGACCCCCAGTTCGACTACGGTGTTGGTGACTCGTCCTTCTTGCCAGAGCAACCAGGCAAGCCCCGCCTTTGATCACCAGATATCGCCTATTCTTCTCTATACTTCTTGCATTAGAGTAGTGTAGCATGTTACCGCTTTCAGTTAATCCTATACTGCTGCATAGCCTGTCCTTGCTACTACTGTTGTTACCATTACCTGCTATCCTACTGCTTAGTATAGGATGCTAGTGTTCCATCAGTGGCCCTACACTCTTGTCCGTCTGCCATGCTATACTACTGGGCCGTGATCACTTCGGGAGGTGATCACAGGCATATACGATATACTTTACACAGTTACATTACCTGTGATACTGTTCGGAGATGGGGGCTGAAGGGGCAGGTGGCTCCATCCCGGTAGAGGTGGGCCTGGGTTCCCGACGGCCCCCGACTGTTACTTTGTGGCGGAGTGACAGGGCAGGTTGAGACCACCTAGGAGAGAGGTGGGCCTGGCCCTGGTCGGTGTTCGCGGATATTTAACACGCTTAACGAGATCTTGGTATTTGATCTGAGTTGGCTACGAGCCTATACACACTAACCATCTATGCGGGAGTAGTTATGGGTATCCCGGCGTCGTGGTATCAGCCGAAGCACTTCAGACGTCAGCGACGGAGCGGCGCGCGCCGGATTGGACTGGAACGCCTGCTAGGCTAGGTCTGCTTCCGGCCGCCCTCGCAACGTGCAGGTGTGCTATGGGCGATGGGCCCAGACCCCTGTGCGCTTAGGTTTAGACCGGCGTGCTGGCCTCTCTGTTTTGCCTAGGTGGGGCTGCGACGTGTTGATCTTCCGCAGCCGGGCATGGCCCAGGAAAGTGTGTCCGGCCAAATGGGATCAAGCGTGTTGGGTAAGTTGGTGCACCCCTGCAGGGAAGTTAATCTATTCGAATAGCCGTGATCTTCGGTAACAGGACGACTTGGAGTTGTACCTTGACCTTATGACAACTAGAACCGGATACTTAATAAAACACACCCTTCCAAGTTCCACAGACAACCCGGTGATCGCTTTTCCACAGGGCGACGAGGAGAGGATCGCCGGGTAGGATTATGCTATGCGATGCTACTTGGAGATGCTACTTGGAGATGCTACTTGGAGGACTTCAATCTACTCTCTTCTACATGCTGCAAGACGGAGGCTGCCAGAAGCGTAGTCTTCGACAGGATTAGCTATCCCCCTCTTTTTCTGGCATTCTGCAGTTCAGTCCACCGATATGGCCCTTTACACATATACCCATGCATATGTAGTGTAGCTCCTTGCTTGCGAGTACTTTGGATGAGTACTCACGGTTGCTTTTCTCCCTCTTTTCCCCTTTCCCTTCTACCTGGTTGTTGCAACCAGATGCTGGAGCCCTGGAGCCAGACGCCACCGTCGACGATGATTCCTACTACACTGGAGGTGCCTACTGCTACGTGCAGGCGGCTGACGACGACCAAGAGTAGTTAGGAGGATCCCAGGCAGGAGGCCAGCGCCTCTTTCGATCTGTATCCCAGTTTGTGCTAGCCTTCTTAAGGCAGACTTGTTTAACTTATGTCTGTACTCAGATATTGTTGCTTCCGCTGACTCGTCTATGATCGAGCACTTGTATTCGAGCCCTCGAGGCCCCTGGCTTGTATTATGATGCTTGTATGACTTATTTTATTTGTAGAGTTGTGTTGTGATATCTTCCCGTGAGTCCCTGATCTTGATCGTACACGTTTGCGTGTATGATTAGTGTACGATTGAATCAGGGGCGTCACAAGTTGGTATCAGAGCCGACTGCCTGTAGGAATTCCCCTTCCAACTCCTTGGCCGAAGTCGAGTCTAGACTTTACAAAACTTTTACTAACATGGCTGTGCG
>NC_057807.1:705270646-705272820 GCF_018294505.1 Triticum aestivum
CATATCAGTTCGCCTTGAACAACAATCCTGATTTCAAGTTTGTGTCCTACCCATGGTTCCAATAACCTTCCGCTACCTCATTCCTTTGACTTAATGTCGTCGCTGATTGATTACATCTTCATGGAATCTCTCGACAAATGTGTCGTGATCATCATGACCGTTCTGAGCTCTTCTAGGATATCATCTGAACTCATGATGACAAATACCTTCCTTTCCCCTCGTTGATTTGTGTTATCCTTGCCAACATTATTGCCTTCCCTCCGAGGCAAACTTGCTGATGTTTTGTGTTATACGTTGAGTTCCTTGCTTCCCAGCATTGTTCTTCTTTACCTTGGAGTATTACCACCTTTTATGTTAAGAATGTCATGGGAATTTCACCACCTCTTAAGAATTCTTGGTATAGTGATACTTCTCACTATCACCATTCTTTCTTGGTCCTCGTGTTGATTCCAACTGGGTACCCATAAGTGAACGATGATGTTTGGATTCCGCACTTCTAGCAACCCTATTTCTGTGAAGTTAATGGTCGGCCATTTATTCTTAGACTATTGATTATTGAATCACCAATCTGACATTGGTCGTGCAACCCAACCCATATTTTGGGCGCACCTTTCAACCAATGTTTAATTGTGTATGTTTTCCTCGAGCATACATCATTATACCATTTGATCCGACAAATGTTATCTCCTTGTTCACATAATTGTGGAAATCCATCTTGTCGGAAATTTTGATGAATTGTCGCTGAGTCCCTTAGTAACCTCCTTGTCCTCTCCTTGATTTAATGATGAACTCTTGTTTCGGAACTCGCTTCCATAGTTCAATTCCCGAGAATCTTATGCTGTCATCTCGACAATTTGTGTTGCACCTTTCTTCTCAGGCATCCCGAGTCTGAGTTATCTTAACACCAATCAGATCTGAATCTCGGCCAGATATGACGGTTGGAACATATTTCCATGAGATATAACATTGGCCTTTATATGACCCGGTAAGGTGATTCCATGCCCAGCACCCCTGGCCGGAGGCCCTATTGTTATAGTTCCCTTTTTAGCAAGGGTAGCCATCCTTCCATTAGGAAATAGTAAGGCTTATTCTATAAGCTGTTCCTGATGGATGCTTGTGTATCCAAAGTCCGACCTTTGCTTGAAGACCATGTCAATGCTATCTCGAAGCATGTCTATGGTACTCCGATGTTTCAACAAGAACATTTGAAGCCCAATGCTAAACGTTTCTTGCTCAATTATCCAAACACCGCTGTATGGATAATGTCATGAAAATTTCTCTCCCCTCACCTAAAGGGTTTTCTACATCATATCCTGTCTGGATATCATGCTCCGCTTGTCCTTGGGAAGGATATATCCCTGAAATATGTGTTTAAACACATTTTCCCTTCCATTGTTCTATTAATCTGATGATCACATTTTCCTTTCCATTGATTTGCTTAACCTTCCTTCTGATCCATATGATCTAAGCAGTAATATTCTTCTGCTTATGTAAACACCTTGGTGTACAACCGTGACACTAAGACCCTGTTGCATTTGTCGATAGCATTCCGGTAACCACCGATGGACGGGAACTTTGCCTATAGGTCCGCCTCGATGCAACGAGCAGGAAAATGGTTCTCTTCGTCCCTCGCCCTTGGTACCAACGTTGTTGCCGACATAACTGACATGGTACTCTCTGACATGCCTTGCTATCATGACCGTGCAAGATGTCAACGCCCTTCCTACTTTTAACCACATGGTGGGCCCATAACCCACAGGTCCCAGGACCGAAACCTGACTCTCCTATACCCCCTGTTTCCAAAGTTATTCCTCGCGCTTGGCTTCGTATTTAATTCACGGGCCATATTCCTAGTGCTCTATTCTGGTATCAGACGCAATACTTACTCTCGCTGCTCTGAACCCTTTCTCACTCTGGTTCAGACTTCGAGCAACTATCTATCCACTTGGAACCTCTTATTGTACCTTCGTACCTTACTCTCGATGTATTTTATATGTTCTACTCGAGAGATAATCTTATGCTCATTCATGGGTTAACCCCAGATTGTTCCCCTCATAAGCATTTTGTCGTAGCCGAGTTGTCCCTTACCTATTCGTAAGTAAGTTGGAGTTCCCGAAGAAAAGGACGACAACTTCATCGTGATGCATTAATGCATAGGAATGAAGACATCAATG
>NC_057807.1:705272830-705277304 GCF_018294505.1 Triticum aestivum
CCTTTGATCACCAGATATCGCCTATTCTTCTCTATACTGCTTGCATTAGAGTAGTGTAGCATGTTACCGCTTTCAGTTAATCCTATACTGCTGCATAGCCTGTCCTTGCTACTACTGTTGTTACCATTACCTGCTATCCTACTGCTTAGTATAGGATGCTAGTGTTCCATCAGTGGCCCTACACTCTTGTCCGTCTGCCATGCTATACTACTGGGCCGTGATCACTTCGGGAGGTGATCACGGGCATATACGATATACTTTACACAGTTACATTACCTGTGATACTGTTCGGAGATGGGGGCTGAAGGGGCAGGTGGCTCCATCCCGGTAGAGGTGGGCCTGGGTTCCCGACGGCCCCCGACTGTTACTTTGTGGCGGAGTGACAGGGCAGGTTGAGACCACCTAGGAGAGAGGTGGGCCTGGCCCTGGTCGGTGTTCGCGGATATTTAACACGCTTAACGAGATCTTGGTATTTGATCTGAGTTGGCTACGAGCCTATACACACTAACCATCTACGCGGGAGTAGTTATGGGTATCCCGGCGTCGTGGTATCAGCCGAAGCACTTCAGACGTCAGCGACGGAGCGGCGCGCGCCGGATTGGACTGGAACGCCTGCTAGGCTAGGTCTGCTTCCGGCCGCCCTCGCAACGTGCATGTGTGCTATGGGCGATGGGCCCAGACCCCTGTGCGCTTAGGTTTAGACCGGCGTGCTGGCCTCTCTGTTTTGCCTAGGTGGGGCTGCGACGTGTTGATCTTCCGCAGCCGGGCATGACCCAGGAAAGTGTGTCCGGCCAAATGGGATCAAGCGTGTTGGGTAAGTTGGTGCACCCCTGCAGGGAAGTTAATCTATTCGAATAGCCGTGATCTTCGGTAACAGGACGACTTGGAGTTGTACCTTGACCTTATGACAACTAGAACTGGATACTTAATAAAACACACCCTTCCAAGTTCCACAGACAACCCGGTGATCGCTTTTCCACAGGGCGACGAGGAGAGGATCGCCGGGTAGGATTATGCTATGCGATGCTACTTGGAGATGCTACTTGGAGGACTTCAATCTACTCTCTTCTACATGCTGCAAGACGGAGGCCGCCAGAAGCGTAGTCTTCGACAGGATTAGCTATCCCCCTCTTTTTCTGGCATTCTGCAGTTCAGTCCACCGATATGGCCCTTTACACATATACCCATGCATATGTAGTGTAGCTCCTTGCTTGCGAGTACTTTGGATGAGTACTCACGGTTGCTTTTCTCCCTCTTTTCCCCTTTCCCTTCTACCTGGTTGTTGCAACCAAATGCTGGAGCCCTGGAGCCAGACGCCACCGTCGACGATGATTCCTACTACACTGGAGGTGCCTACTGCTACGTGCAGGCGGCTGACGACGACCAAGAGTAGTTAGGAGGATCCCAGGCAGGAGGCCAGCGCCTCTTTCGATCTGTATCCCAGTTTGTGCTAGCCTTCTTAAGGCAGACTTGTTTAACTTATGTCTGTACTCAGATATTGTTGCTTCCGCTGACTCGTCTATGATCGAGCACTTGTATTCGAGCCCTCGAGGCCCCTGGCTTGTATTATGATGCTTGTATGACTTATTTTATTTGTAGAGTTGTGTTGTGATATCTTCCCGTGAGTCCCTGATCTTGATCGTACACGTTTGCGTGTATGATTAGTGTACGATTGAATCAGGGGCGTCACAAGTTGGTATCAGAGCCGACTGCCTGTAGGAATTCCCCTTCCAACTCCTTGGCCGAAGTCGAGTCTAGACTTTACAAAACTTTTACTAACATGGCTGTGCGGCCCATGGGCCCACGTCGCCATTGGGTGGTATTAGGATCTTTTACTCCTCGCCTATACTCTGGGACTCTGAGCTCTCTTCTATTCGGATTAAATGATTTTGCTAAAAACAAAACTAACTTTAGGTTCTCGATAATACTTTCTCCCGAAGAGTCCCTCACTTCAGATGATCGCCTGCTGCACTAGAAGATTCCGAAGTTACTCTACGATGTTCTCTCGAGTCTTTGTGCCATCGCATTTGCGATTTCCTTCCACTGTCAACCCCTATAAAAAAACTGCTTACACTTGCCATTCATACAATCATTTCCCGTTGATCTTGTTATTACAAGATGTCCCGAAATACTCTTTGTTGTTCCGAAAATCCTTTAAGCTTACTGCCTTGCAGTTCTTTACCACATGAATATCCCTATTGAAAATTCCTCGCACTTTGAGTATCTGTTCATCTCCAGTTGTTCGTATGCTTCATAAGATACTCTGAAATACTATCCGACCTTCTGAGCATCCTCTTCAAACTATTGATCGGCAAATACTTGTATGCTTACATTATGGATGCTCCCATATCACTAGCAATATTCACTAGTATCTTTTGACACCGTCATTTTGATCCTTTGATTCAGCATGTGTGCGAATGCACACAATCATCTATCAACCCTTCTAAATTATCTTTCCGGCTCAGACGTCATTTTGAACATGAGCTGGTTCTCGACCAAACTATTTGTCGTCAATTTTGCCTTTGGTCTATCCAACTTATCCATCCTTGATCAGAGCGTCTGCTTCTGATCCTTTGTTTTAGAAATCATAATTCCTTTGTTAGCTAAGCATCGAATTATTCCAATGTTCTATAATATGATGCCCGTGCATTCCTTCTGGAGTACCGATACTCACATCAGCTCCGTTGCGGATCGCCCGATCCATTGTTGGATTTATCTGACAACGCCCTTCATATTCAATAACCTTGTGAGCCTTTCCTCGGATACATAATGCCTTTGGTAAATTGTATCCTCTGCTTTTCTCAACCAAGCTCTGCCATCGAGTTTGAGTTAATTACTCCTAAAGATTGTGGTATATGTTTCTAAGAAGCCCTTGTGGGATGAACATATGCCTTCTCTAAACCGTGTGAACCCGAAGGTTTTCACGATTCATACTCTTCTGGTGCTTCGCCAGATAAAATTTCAGCACTGCAACTTCATCGAACGCGAGAAGTGAATGAAAGGTTATGCATTGAGGAAGTGGGAGGCGACCTTGAACTTTGTGTTCATGCCCATGGACGCGATGTATATCCTATCATGGAAGCTTCTTGTAATAATAACTATTTCCTTGATAACTAACATATGGTATCTGTGAATTAATCCCTTGCAACCGTGGTTCCAACCATGATTGTTCTTCTTTGATTCCATTTCTCGGACGAGTTAAAACAATTGTCTCCTATGGATCAATACGCCAGTCCAACCTTTACTTTGATCTTGTGTCGAGTATTACCCCCCTGATATCTCGAGATTATCATGGAACTGCATAACATCTTATGAGTTCTTCATCAAGTGCTACCTTCCCACTGATTCCAATTTTTCACGGGCTCTGAGTTATTAAACACTCAAAGACACCGATAACTGAACTAAGTCCGCTCTATGGTTCAACAACTCTTCAGTAAGCTTCTATAAGTACGAGTTTGTACCCGATCACGCCATTCCTAGCCTGTTTGGCTATATCTTTGTCGTGATGATTTTAACTGTGCTACCCGGTCCTTCTTCTTGGAGCACAATTTTCGACGATGAGCTAAGCTTACGTCGATCTTCCTCGTCATATCAGTTCGCCTTGAACAACAATCCTGATTTCAAGTTTGTGTCCTACCCATGGTTCCAATAACCTTCCGCTACCTCATTCCTTTGACTTAATGTCGTCGCTGATTGATTACATCTTCATGGAATCTCTCGACAAATGTGTCGTGATCATCATGACCGTTCTGAGCTCTTCTAGGATATCATCTGAACTCATGATGACAAATACCTTCCTTTCCCCTCGTTGATTTGTGTTATCCTTGCCAACATTATTGCCTTCCCTCCGAGGCAAACTTGCTGATGTTTTGTGTTATACGTTGAGTTCCTTGCTTCCCAGCATTGTTCTTCTTTACCTTGGAGTATTACCACCTTTTATGTTAAGAATGTCATGGGAATTTCACCACCTCTTAAGAATTCTTGGTATAGTGATACTTCTCACTATCACCATTCTTTCTTGGTCCTCGTGTTGATTCCAACTGGGTACCCATAAGTGAACGATGATGTTTGGATTCCGCACTTCTAGCAACCCTATTTCTGTGAAGTTAATGGTCGGCCATTTATTCTTAGACTATTGATTATTGAATCACCAATCTGACATTGGTCGTGCAACCCAACCCATATTTTGGGCGCACCTTTCAACCAATGTTTAATTGTGTATGTTTTCCTCGAGCATACATCATTATACCATTTGATCCGACAAATGTTATCTCCTTGTTCACATAATTGTGGAAATCCATCTTGTCGGAAATTTTGATGAATTGTCGCTGAGTCCCTTAGTAACCTCCTTGTCCTCTCCTTGATTTAATGATGAACTCTTGTTTCGGAACTCGCTTCCATAGTTCAATTCCCGAGAATCTTATGCTGTCATCTCGACAATTTGTGTTGCACCTTTCTTCTCAGGCATCCCGAG
>NC_057807.1:705277596-705278960 GCF_018294505.1 Triticum aestivum
CGATGCAACGAGCAGGAAAATGGTTCTCTTCGTCCCTCGCCCTTGGTACCAACGTTGTTGCCGACATAACTGACATGGTACTCTCTGACATGCCTTGCTATCATGACCGTGCAAGATGTCAACGCCCTTCCTACTTTTAACCACATGGTGGGCCCATAACCCACAGGTCCCAGGACCGAAACCTGACTCTCCTATACCCCCTGTTTCCAAAGTTATTCCTCGCGCTTGGCTTCGTATTTAATTCACGGGCCATATTCCTAGTGCTCTATTCTGGTATCAGACGCAATACTTACTCTCGCTGCTCTGAACCCTTTCTCACTCTGGTTCAGACTTCGAGCAACTATCTATCCACTTGGAACCTCTTATTGTACCTTCGTACCTTACTCTCGATGTATTTTATATGTTCTACTCGAGAGATAATCTTATGCTCATTCATGGGTTAACCCCAGATTGTTCCCCTCATAAGCATTTTGTCGTAGCCGAGTTGTCCCTTACCTATTCGTAAGTAAGTTGGAGTTCCCGAAGAAAAGGACGACAACTTCATCGTGATGCATTAATGCATAGGAATGAAGACATCAATGATATGGATCGACCTCTTCGAGAAGAGCTACCAAGACCAAGAAGATTCGTTAGAATTTCGTAACCAAACCTTTCCCCCTTAGACCCCCTCTTAAATCTCGGGACGAGATTTCTTGTAGTGGAGGAGAATTGTGACGCCCGGATAATCATGCTACAGTAATCTCACATTAATGATGGCACGTCACCTCTGTCACTGTATTTAATCTCGGGTTAATTCAAAACCGTTTCAAATTTAAATACTAAATAAAGCAAACAACAAAAGTTTTCAAACATTAAAACTAAAATGTTCTAAATGGGACGAATAATTCATGAGCAATAATGGTGGGGAAACCAACATTTCTTATAATATTTAAATTCACTGAAGTAACCAAAGTTAGGGCAAAACAATTAATTTAATACCTTTTATAAAGTTATAATAATATAACTAAATTAGTAGTGTGCCAAAATGATTATGGCAGTGGACTAATTAGTAATACTAATTTAGGTGCTAACTTGGTATTTTAAAAAACTAAAATAATAGAAACTTTAAATGAAAACAGTAAAGAAATAAAAGAAAAGTAGTAGAAAAGGAAAAGCAAATCAAGAGAAAACAAAAGGGGGGAATAGAGGAACCCCCTGCCCACCTAGGCCTCAGCCCAGTCGACCGGCCCAACCCCACTTGCCTACTAAGCCCCCGAGGCCGAAACCCTAGCACCACTCGCCCCCACTTCCCCTCCCCCACGATCCCCTCGCTCCGATCCCCCCTCTCCGCACGTTCTGGATCGGGGCACGACCCAGACGAGGCC